>NC_056726.1:94799053-94839053 GCF_019279795.1 Protopterus annectens | reverse complement strand
ACTGTGTGTGTGTGTATATATATATATATATATATATATATATATATATATATATATATATATATATATATATATATATATAGATAGATATGGATCTAGGACATTTGATCGAATGATCAAATGTCCGAATCCATAATCACCGAACACACTTTAACGAAAGCACTTTTATCGAAAAAGTGCTTTCGTTAAAGCGTGTTACTAAAAAAAAAAACACTACATTAATGTTTTTGCAGGGGGTGCTTGGCCCACCTGCACCCCCATGTGGGAGGCTGTGCCCCCCACCCTCCATACTTTAATATTCGCCCCCCGAGACCACACTACAGTGGGGAAAAGGTAATTTTCCCTTATCTGCACCATAGCATGGCCTCGGCAACAGGCATACTTACGCAAAAGTGCTTGTTCGGTGAAAAGCACTTTCATGTAAGTATGCCCGGCTGTTTAGGTTTTGGACTTTTGATCATTTGATCAAAAGTCCTAGACCCATATATATATATATATATATATATATATATATATATATATATATATATATATATATATATATATATATATATATATATATATATGTGTGTGTGTGTGTGTGTGTGTGTGTGTGTATAAGAGATAAGAACATTATAGTGATTCACTTTTCTGCACAGCTACATATATATGCCACTACTTAGTATATGGTAGTGGTATGCAGCATACTGTCATGAACAGCTATGAATGGCAAACAGCTTTATATACTAACATGACATGACTATGGCTCTCACACATATGTGGAAAAATATGCATTAGTGCCCACAAAGGTGGCCACAACAAGCATTACAGTAGAAGTATTGTCATTTACATTAAGTGGCATTTGCAAAGAAAGACAGAAATATAGGCAATATAAGAATATACAGGTTGTATCTTTCATGCAAAAGTGTTCCTCTACACCGTACTGGAGGAGCACTACGGTCATGTACATGTACAGCACATATCTAAAAGGTGATGTAGCTCAGTGAATGTGATATAAAGTCTGTCTCCCTATGTAGAGGCAATAATCCCATCTATCTGCATGTCTCAAAATACTACAGACTTGCATGACACAGTGGCCACCAGATTTAGCTCTCTAATGCCATACATCACTATTGGGAATCATTAGTATGTTATCTTTCAGAATCTTATTCTCTATAAAATGTGTAGCTTGCCAGGGACAGATAGCACAAGGTGTTAACATTTACAAACACTTGCTGGTCCCGTAGCATGTGTCAATATCTTCAAATCTCACAGTGCAAGCCAGCTAGTTGGTCTAGCGGGATGAAGCTCTGAGACTGTCCCAGACCTTGGTTCATTTATGCAGCACACATACTCATAGGACCTGGGATGGGGGTAAGAATTTTGAAGTTATGCCTGCCCAATTATATTTGAAAGGAGGAAAAATTACAAAATACTGGAGTGGGGCAGGTGGTCCTTCTGTCATGGGCCTTGGTCAAGACCAGATCCATGAACCGCAGAGGATTAAGTAAATGGGCAGACCATGAAGAGGAATTGTCACTTTATCAGAGATGTGCAGACATATATAAAGAGAAGCCCATGCATAATAACTCCTAAACCTCCTTGAACTGTTTCAAGGCATGTTATGGCTCCCAGGCTCACTGTCTACTTGTATCCATCTGACAAATCCAGCACAGAAGGTTAAAACACCTGAGTAATACTCATTATAGGTTCATAGGTTCATGGATTGGTACTAGGCTATCAGCCCTAGGGCCTATACAAGCCTAGCCATAACAATTCCCTGGCTATTTCTTCCCACACTATTTATTTCCCTGAACCCCTGTCTAGCATGGCAACTGACGTGATCCCCGGGGTGAATTTCCTTTCTCCCATCCAATCATCAAGGTTCCTTTGGAAGAGGACCAAAGAGGCACTCTGTTTGACATGTATGGGTAGTCTATTTCAGAGTCTGGGGAGTCTCTGGGTCAGGAACCTATCCCTCCAGAATGTTTTGCTTATTGTGATGACAAGGTTTAGATCCCTGGAGCATTTGGCTCTGAGGGATTGGGATTTCTTTATGTGTAGCATGTCCAACAGCTCTGGGTTTGACATGGTTTTTCTGTTAAGCAGAGATCGCCTCGGAGTAGACGATATGCGACAGAGTATAGCTGGAGGTTTTTAAGGTGGTCAGCACAGGCCATCTGCTTTAGGCCTGTGATTCTTTTAGTGAGGTATTTCTATGGCTTTTCCAGTTGTCGCAGATGTCTTGAGAGGTACATACCAAATGGGGCGTTGTGTTCTATAATGGGTCTAATGAGGGATGAGTACAGTGGGACAATGATCTCCTTTTTTCTGGATGAAAAGCCCTTAGTGATGAGGTGTGCCACATAGAAGGATTTCTTGACTGTTGTGGCAATGTGGTTATTGAAGGTGAGACCACTCTCCGCCTGTATCCCTAAGTCTCTTATCACACTTTCGGTGTTTAGTGTACTGCCACCTATGTGGTCATTTATGGGTACGTGTTTTTTCCCAAAGGGGATAACTATACATTTCTTGGCATTGAGCTTGAGCCCATAGCTCTAGTACCAAGCATCTGTTTCTGTAAGGCCCTTTTATAGAGTAGCCACATCATTTGGGGATTCAATAATGGCTCCCAGTTTCCAGTCATCTGCAAACTTTGTTATCCAGAGTCCCTTAGTGTTGGCCTGTACTTCAGAGAAGTAGATGTCAAACAAGAGAGGTCCCAGGACTGAACTCTGAGGTACTCCACTTATCACTTGTCTGGAGCTGGATTTGGAGTCAGCTACTTTTACAGTGTGGGCTCTGTCAGTAAGCCAGTTGGTAACCCATTGAGTGACGTAGGGATTAATGCCCAGCTTAGCAAGTTTATCTATGATTCCAGAGTGGGGGATGGTGTCAAAGGCCTTGGCGAGGTCCAGATAGGCTGTGTGGACTGCCTTACCCTCATCCACGGCTCTGAAGACTGATTTGAAGAAGTCTATCAGGTTCAGGAGACAAGATTGGCCCTTCACGAACCCAAACTGGGTGGGGTCCAGTGTTTTAAGGTTGCCAATGTCTTTGTTTATAAGTTCCATGATAATATGTTCCATGGCCTTGCAGATCAGGCTCATCAGACTGATGGGGCAGTAGTTCCCGGGATCCAAGGTGGATCCTCCCTTGTGGAGTGGGATAACTGTAGCTGTGCGCCACTCAGTGGGCACGAAGCCTGAGGTGAGGGTATGATTAAACATGACACTTAGGTGAGGTGCCAGTTCATTTTGTAGTTCATGTAGTACACAGCCCAGGATGTCATCTGGTCCCATGGATGCTGTATTCTTAGCCTTAGAGAGTACGTTTTTTACCTGTGTGGCCATTATTACCAGAATTTGGCAATCTTCTGGTATTTAGATGGGCCATTTAGGGGGTGAGAGTGGGGTGAAGTTGGAAATGAATCAGTCTGCCAGGATATTGGCAATATCCTTGGGATCAGTATATTTAATGCCATTCTGTTGTAGCTCAGAGCAGATCTGAGCATTGTCATTTAGATTCTTGACATAGTTATAGAATGCCTTGTGGTTGTCTTTGGATTTGGCAATTTTATTTTCGTAACTAGCATTGGAGAATTTTATGAGAGATTTCAGCTTCTTACTGAGGCTAGTAAGGGGGTTTTTTGCATCCTGAGATTTTCCTCTTTTCTGCAACAGTTTCTTCCTTTTGTTGTAAAGTTTATCTATGGCAGGGGAACGCCAGATTGGCTTCCTTTTTTTGGAGGAGCACATCTTGGTTCTATTTAGGATGGCACGATTCATGCATGAGTGGATGTGCTCATACAGTGCTTTAGTGTAGGACTCAGCAGTCAAACTTTCAGTTCCCGTCTGCATGGGTGTCATGAAGTTTGTAATTCTGACTTGAGTAACATGAAGTTGGCTTTGGAGAAGTTTTTTATGGAGGTTTCCTTACTGGGGGTGGGGGTGGGATGTGGATGTTAAGGGTGATTAGCTTATGGTCTGACCTGACCAACGAGGGTGTGACCATAGGTGTGGAGCATTGATTTCCCATGTTGGTAATGGCCAGGTCTAGGTTATTGGAGCCCCTGGTGGGACTATGGATTAGTTGCTCCAGGGCATTGGAATTTATGAATTCCAAGAACCGTTGGGCAAAGGTGTTGGTACATGAGTAGTTTTCCCAGTTAATGGCAGGGTAGTTGAAATCACCCAGTATTAGGGTGTTTGATTGTATATTAATATTTTCCAGTATGTTTAGAAAGGTGTAGTGAGAATCTTGGGGCATGGTGGGGATCTGTAGCAAGCTACAATTTGGATTGCAGTCTTACCTAGTGTTAGTTGCACCTGGAGAATTTCAGACGCAATATGCTGGGCAACTAACCTGGTGGTGTGAATATCCTTGGTGAATATAGACACTCCTCCACCTTTAGTGTTTCAATCCTGGACTGGTGGCCGAAAAGTGTGGTAAGAGATGTAGCCTGGTATTGCAGGGGTGCTCTCTGGAGCTTTGAACCAAGTCTCAGTTACTGCACAGATATCGATGTTCTTCATTTTTAGGAGTGCCTTGAGAGAGTGCATTTTGAGGTTTAGACTTCTAGCATTGAGTAGCATTACCTTTAGATTTTGCATGCTTGTACCTGTTACGGTGGTGGTTTTGTCCTTTGAACTTTGCCTAAAAAAGGCACTATAGGGGTGGCAAGAGCCTTAGCCAGTAACCTGAATCCCAGGGGCAAGAGGTGCAGACCATCTCTGGCAAAGCATTGTGGTCTGTTGATCATGTCATCCCAGGCAGACAGATACTGGATCCCCTTTGAATGACACCAGAAGCTTAGCCAATTGTTGAAGTCAATCATTTTGTCCTTATATTGTGGTATCATTCTGGGCGAAGGCAGGATGCTACTCAGGGCTAGGGTCATACCTGCCTGGGCCACATGATCCGAGAGCTCTTCCATGTCTCTTTTCATGTAGTCCAGGGCTGTATGTCTCAAGTCATTCACTCCAACATGGACAATGACAGAATAATATTTGTACTTGTTGTGGAGTGACTTGAGTGCATGAGTTATGTGGCAGATCCTGGCACCCGACAGGCAGGTCACTGTAATTTTCTCCTTGTTTAGCCTGGTGAGTGGGACATCAGTGTGCCTGACAATAGAGTCTCCTATGACTAAAGTGTTAGGTATGGTGTCTTGCCTTAGGGGCTGTTGCTGGGTGCATACTGGTATTGTGAGCTATGTGACACTTTGGTTGTTATTGGTGTTTGTTTGCGTTTCAGCTTCAAAGGTCTTTGTTGCTTGAGCAGGTTACAGTTAATGGCTTCCCCATATGTGGATTTAGTGTTGCTTTTTGTGGGTGTTGGTGGTGTGAGTTTAAAAGGGCTATGTGTTGCTTGAAGTGTAGTGCAGGTGTTAACCTTCTCCTCTTGACTGTCTAGCACAATCTTGGATGGAGAGAGCTTTGATTCCAGTTTGGCTATGTAAGTGCATCTCTCACAGGTTGTAATGTTGGGTGGTAGCAGGAGAGGGTTGTCTGTGTACATGAGGCAATTGCTGCATTGCCCCAGTATGCCCAGATTCAACAGGTGGACAGGAGAAATCAATGGAAGCTGACCCTTGGACATGCCTGGTTTGGTGCCTTTTTTTTAAAGTACAGGAACTGTTTTCCCTTACCTTAGCAAGGTACTTTGCAATTATAAGCTGTTTAGTGCCTATGATTAATTTCTCCTTATTAATGAGAGTTGAGCTCTTGTATCAGTTTATGGCTTCCTAGTGCTTTCTAGCAGGTATTAGAGCAAGTGCTAGTCACAGGGATGTTTAAAGGTACGATGAAAAAAAAAAGATTTATCCTAAACACTGCAGTGTGCACTAGAGAATTTAGATGAGAAAGTAAGTAGCTTAAGCTTTACCTGTCTAAAAAGTTAAGTTTTAGTGGAGAGTCACTATTTTTAAAACAGCAAGATAGATTGAAAGGGGGTGATCACTTTTGTATTCCGGTACTATAGAATACAATAGAATGGCCAATATATTTAAATAGTTGAAGGGGGTGATTTCACAAAATTATAATTTTGTGCTTACTCACACAAGCCATTGAAAGCAAATAAGACATGAGATATATGGTCAAATTAACATAAGAGACAGGCAACTAGAAAGACAGTGGTATATAAGAACACGACAGTGGTAGGGTGGGGGGGGACTTTCTGCCTGACTCACAAGAGACAGAGCTGTGGTGTCTTTTGAAGTTTTAATATGCAATTAAAAGCAGAGCACAAGCAGAACACAAGGTAAAGAAAACAAATCACAGCACTCAAAATATAAAAAGGCAATAAACTAATACAAAATACAACAAATAAAAAGCAGACCAACCTTTCCCTCATAGCAAAGTGTAGCAGAGTCTGGATGAGCCTTTCCAATAAAGCTCTGAAATGTTTTATTTTACCACTTAAATAGAAGGTTTAGTTCCTAGCTCCAGCCCCTCAGTTCACAAATGATTAACCTTAAGTGACCTCTTCTGTCTTATGTATGAGTCCTTAATTGATCAGTTCTAATTTCTGCCTGACTCACAAGAGACAGATCTGTGGTGTCTTTTGAGGTTTTAATATGCAGTTAAAAGCAGAGCACAAGCAAAACACAAGGTAAAGAAAACAAATCACAGCACTCAAAATATAAAAAGCAATAAACTAATACAAAATACAACAAATAAAAAGCAGACCAACCTTTCCCTCACAGCAAAGTGTAGCAGGGGCTTGGTGAGCCTTTCCAATGATAACAGACATAGGAGGGCTTTGGAGCAACACATGCATACAAATAAATCACCTAAATCCATGTTACCTCCATGGATTTACAAAAAAAAATGTCTTGCAGAGGAATATGCATATGCTGCAGGAATTAATGAGAGGTGAGTGGAGTTGCAGAAACTTGAACTTTGCAGGTAAGTCTAGAATTTCACAAATAAAGTATCATTTAGTATAGTCATGTCTGTATACGTATGCAGCTGCTATGTGTTAGTATGCAGTAATATGAGCAATATGAGCATGTCTACGGTATTAAACACTTTACCATGTAAAGCAATGTGTATCAGCAAGCTAGTGCTGCTTCATACATGCTAATAATATGATGGATTATGAGACTGTAACAATACACTCACATATCACTCCTGAACAATACCAACAGCTATATTACTTCTTAACACCTATATTATGATAGGCTTTGTCATGCTGATAAAATGTAGATATATAAAAGGGGACATGGAAAATAACTTTCAGTTTTGTTAGCATATTACCCAAGTACCTTTGAGTGATTGCTGCATTTTTGTAGAGATGTTTGCATGATTATATAACGTTATGCATGTGCTGCCCAATGTAATGATGCCACTGACATACACAGGTAACACAAAACATGTTTAACATGCATTATGTTTAATATTATAACATTATCTTTTTTTTGCTGTTTGTAGAGTGAATGGAAGTGTGTGAATGTTAGTGATTGCTATTAGGTTACTGTGGTTTTATTGATGTATTAAGCATTGTAGACAAATGTGTTTTTTTTCTGTGTAACTTTGCCTCTTTCACCTTTTTTAACTCAAGTTGTTTTGCAGGCAGTTCATGGTAATATTACTATTCATGTGTTCATTTGGATCTCTTACACAAGTACAGGTACAAGGGAGTCTATTAACACTTTGATGCCATGATATCATAATATAGTATATCAGGCACATACTGTGCAAGCATACAATATTGCCAGCACAACTGAAATGAATATTACATGTAGACAAAACATAACTATAAGGACACCTAGCATTCCAACCTTTTGTTAGTAGTTTAGAAGTATACCCGTATGGAATGTGTTATAATGAAATCTTCTAGCACAATGCTTGTATGCAGAATAAGATAATACACAGCAAGTACAGAATGCTTGTTTTCATGTTTTCACATGGATGTAGTAGCCTCATACATATCACTAACCAATCAAAGCATGCTTGTGATTAATTAACATATTAAGTAACACAGTACCAATCCAAATGTGCTTAAAAAGGCATACACCCAAGTATCATGTTCTAAGATCATTCAATTATATCCAAACTTTCTCAATTTTGCTACCTTCATTTTTTAAAATACAGTTATTATTAATAATGTCACTGAGTCCAGAAAACAAGTTGGCCCCTAATCTAAACTCATAACAAACTGCTTTCATTTTCACATATTTATTTACATTCCCTTGTAAAGTTACACAGTTCATTTGATCCAATACAAAAAAGAAAACTTTTTAAAATTGCTACAATCTTTGGAATATTTACACAATGGTCTGGATTCCATAAGGTTTGATGAATCCAGTGCATTCTGCTGATATCAGAGCAAAAGTTGCAGATAAGCATATGTAAATACACCTCAGTGAACTTAGAATATCTCGGCACATAACAGAGTTTCTCAGTATCAATGGCACACTGTATTTCAGTCACAACCACTCCATAAGACATGACAACTGTATCACAATGTGTCATGTACATTAACAAAGTTAAGGAAATACAAACCCATTCTAAGCTGCCTGACATTCATAAATACATACCTACAACAAAATCTATATCCAATAAGCTTACAGACAGATACTGGATATCACTGTAAGCCACTTATTAGTAAAATATATTTGCTGGCACTTACAGGCGCCAGTGGAATCCACAAAATTTATAATAAAAAAATTAATAAAGGCAAAGCGCATTCATGTCCACATTGTCACAGCTAGCATTAGCTAACAATGGTGTGGGACATAGGATCATAGGAAATTACTAGGCTATTGGCCTGAGGCTCTTATAAGCCTAGCCAAGAGTTTATTTCATGTTTAGACAAGTAATCACCCAAAGCCCCTGTCCAGCAGGGACACAGGTGGAATCCCAGGGGTGTATTTTCTGTTTCCCATCCAGTTATCCAGGTTGCGCTTGAAAAGGGATAATGAGGTACTCTGCTTGATGTGGAGAGGGAGTCTATTCCACAGATGGGGGAGTCTCTGGGACACAAATCTGTCTTGCCAACAAGTTCTATTGATGTCACATACCAGGCTTGAGGTTGCACTTGTGGGTTACTCTAGTGGAGCTTGACTTGCGGATATGCAGCAGTCCAATCAAGACGGGGTCTGAGATTGCTATGTATGCCAGAAAGAGGTCACCTCTGAGGATTCTGTATGAAACTAAGTAGAGGGACAGAGATTTTAGCATATCTGTGTAGGACAGATGTTTGAGGCCCTGGATTCTTCTAGTGAGGAACCTCTGTGGTCTCTCCAGCTGCTGCATGTGCTTTGCATGGTACATGCCAAAAGGGGCACTGTACTCAATAATTGGCCTTATAAGGGAAGACTACATGGACATTATAACCTCCTTGTCCCTGGATGAGATACCCTTACTTATGAGATGGGCCATGTAGAAAGCTTTCTGTACAATGGAAGCACTATGGTGGTCAAAAGTCAGGTTGCTATCAACCTGGGTGCTCAAATCCCTCATGACTGATTGCATGCTTGGGATGTTGTTATTGATGTGATAATATGTGGGGACATCACTCCCCCCAGAGGGGGTGATGATGCATTTTTTGGCATTCAGCTTGAGGCCATGTTTCTGGCTCAAGTCATTTGTATGGGTGAGACCTAGTTGACAGAGTTTATCTATTATGCCCGAGTGGGGAATAGTGTTGAAGGCTTTGGCGAGGTCAAGGTAGGCAGTGTTCACCAATTTCCCCTCATCCATGGCTTTGGTGACTATCTCAAAGAAGTCAACCAGATTTAACAGACATGACCTCCCCTTGATAAAGCCAAATTATGTGGGGGTCAAGTGTTTGGAGGTTGCCAATGTCCCTGTTAATGAGGTCCATGATAATCCATTTCATGGCCTTGCTGATCAGGTTAGTTAGGCTGATAGGTCTATAATTTCCCGGATCGGGGGACGCTACACCTTTGTGTAAAGGGATGACAGTGGCTGTCCTCCACTCGTCTGGCTGTCCTTCACTCGGGTGGGACAAAGCCAGTACTCAGGCTTTGGTTGAATAGGGTGACTGGTGCTGGAAGTTCATGCCTGAGTTCATGTAGGATGCAGCCTGGGGTGTTATCAGATCCCATGGAGGCTGTATTTTTTGCCTTTGAGAGGGCAGTGATGACCTGTTCCCTAGAGATAAGGGGAGAGGGGCAGGTACTGGAGATGTCTTGATCTACTGATGGGGGGAGAGAGGGGTGAAAATTTTACTGAATCTGTCAGCCAGTAGATTGGCTATAAATACAGCATTTGTGTATGTGGTGTCCTTGACCACCAGTTCTGTACAGATCTGGGTGCTTCCTTTGAGATTTCGGACATATGTGAAGAAGGCCTTATGATTGTCTCGAGTAGATGTGGCCAATTTAGACTTGAAGTTGGCTATAGAGGACTTTACTAGTGGTCGTAGTTGCTTGTTCAGGCTAAGGAGAGATTGCTTCCAAGTGGGCACCTGCTCCTTCTTGGTCTTGGACAGCAATTTTTTCCTTTTGTTATATAGTTTGAAAATCACACTCCAACCACAAACTGATATAAAAAGCCAGATAGAAGCCAGTATGATCCACAACCAATTTACTGAATGAGCGCTTTCGTCTCAGAATAGAAACATCATCAGAATACCATTGTAACAAAAACCTCACCTTTTATACATTGTCTCAATCATATAAAATGACATCACTTCCTCTATACAAAAAGTGAACTCATACATAAATACAAATGACTACTTAAAAATACTACATGACATTGTCCTATATAAAACACCTACATATAAAATTCTGCTTTAAGTTTTAAAATATAACTAATAGAAATTGCACTGTTAAGTCCTGGTGCCTCAGAGGCATTAGTTCTCATTTGCAACCTGAGCTCCTTCAGTTCTAGATATTCATTCAGTGGCCCCCCCCTCTCACCCAAAGTGACTTGTTCAATGACAGTGAGCCTGAAACTGTGTCCTGGGTGCAAGCCAATATGTGCAGCTAGGGCATTTTTTGTTTCATTCCTACCAATGTCATAATAATGTTGGTAGATTCTAGTTCTCAGTGCATTTAAACATGGACACAGGGAGCACTTAGCTAGATATATAACTCCCTTTCTACTGCAAGAGAACTTGTTCCATATTATATATCCACCATAATTGGGTATATATATATATATATATATATATATATATATATATATATATATATATACCTCCTTGGCTTCCAGAATATATTTACATTGCATGCAAAATCCACATTTTACCATGCCCCCCGTCCTTACATTTATCTTTCTATAGGTTTCCATCATTTTTTTTTTTGCTGGTGTCTTTTTTATAAACAATGTTAGGGAATGTTCCAACCAAATCAAGGTGTTCTGGGTTTGCACTGAATATGTGCCAATTGTGTATTAAAATCCTTTTGATATTGTAGAACTGGTTGTTAAATCTAAATATACCTGATTTGTTGAATTGATTCCCTTCATTATGTGCAACCACTTCTTCACTACTATGTGCTTTCCCTAACAGAGGATTAAATTGTCAATTCACTCTCTTTGTTGTAACTTCCTTCAATATCCCATCCACAAATGTTTCTGGGTATCCTCTCTTTGTCAGCATATTTTTTAATATATTCAACTGGTGTACAAATTCATCATGTTCTGATGCCATTCGTGCTATTCTGACCCCTTGCCCTTTTATTATGGATTTTTTCTGTGACAGTGGATGGCAACTATCAAAGTGCAGGAGGGTGTTGGAATATGTGGGTTTTCTGAAAATGTTGGACATAAATTGTTTGATGTTTGTATTTTTTTGTAGTGTGATGTCCAAGTAATGTGTGGTATTCCATTTAATAGTACTCGTGAATTCCAGAAATCCAGTGCTCTGCTCTATAAATTCCAGGAAATTGTGCAATTCCCCCTCACTTCCTTTCTAGAAAACAATGATGTCATCCAAGAAACGACCATAAAATGACCAATAATCAGTGAATACACTTTTAAACACAATCTCCTTCTCCCAGAATGCCAAGACAATGTTGGCAAATATGGGGGCACACACTGCCCCCATTGCTAACCCCCTGCACTGTTGAAAAAGTTGGCCTTCAAAAATAATAATGTTCGTATCTAAGACCAACTCCATCAAAGTCCTAATAGTGAGAATACATCCATGGATGATGTTAGTATGTTTGCACAGGAAGCTATAAAACCACTCGATGCCCATGTCATGTGAAATAGCTGAAAATAAATCTCTTATATCAATGGTAGCAAAGATTAAATCATCACAGTATTTATCATTGGTTATTTTTCCTAAGCAGTCTCAGTAATCCTTTAAAATCCATGGGCAGCCTTTGAGTACATTTTTTAGCTGACTATCACTAAACCTAGCTATAGGATATGTTTTTGAAGCTCTTGCATCCACTATAGGTCTAAGAGGGGGGTCCCAAAGGTCCTTGTGGATCTTCGGGACTCCAAAAATTGTGGGTATTTTTGGATGCTTTACTACTATGTATGAATATTCCTCAGGTGTAATGTCATAGTTCAATACCAATTCTTCCAAAGTCAAATCAACTTTTCTATAAGAGATGTTTTTCTCATTAACACTTATTTCATCATAAGTATCAGTGTATAATATGGTTAGCATCTTATTTACATAGCTATTCTGGTTCATGATTGCCCTGATATCAACATTACCACAAATGTCTTTTAACATGTTCATTTCTTCCTTTGTGATGTTATATATCTTCTCTCTACCATTTCTCTTAACATTCACCATGTTCCTAATGTCATTCTCACACATTTTTTCGAATATTTGAACAGTGAGGTGTAATGGGGGGTTAAATACACTTGTTTTCTTACACATATTCCTTCCTTCTGTTATCACTTTTGTGCCTTTAAAATAAAAATCCAAGTTAAGCTTCCTAGTGTAAAGCTTTAAATCAAAAAGAGCTTCATCTATAGTGGCATTTTTGTTGGGCACAAAAGACAGGCCTTTTTCAAACACATCTGCTAGTTGCTCACTTATGTCTACAATACTGTAATTGTATATTTTAAAGTCGCAGTTTCTGTTACAAATAATCTTATAAGGATTCACTTCATCTATCTGTTCCTGTTCCATGTGTAATTCATTCTTGAACCCCCCCAAGCCCTCTTGTTGTTGTTGTACTGGTTCTGGTTGTATGGGTAATACCCCTCTCCCCCCTCCCCTGGTTCCTCAGTCGCTCGGACCTCCACAGGGAGGGTATTCTAAAGGGTCTGGTGTATAAGCACCATCTTGTATTTCTACTTCCTGGGGTTCAAATACCTCCTGGCTAGTACTTATTACATCTCTCCCATTTCTTGTCTGTCCTAGAGGGGGCAAAGGGTATGCTTTTCCTTCCTTATATTCCCTTTCATCCCTTGCCAGTTTACGATTTTTACAGCCTTTAATATCATTCACAGTGCAATCAATTCTATTAAGTATTTTAAAATAATCCATTTTTTTGGATTTAAACAATAAATCTTTTTGTATGTTATTGTCAACAATTTTAATCTGGTCGATTAACTCTGCCATTTTTCTGTTATTGTCCTTGATTAAACAGTTGAGTAGCTCACAACCCTGTTTGTTAAACAGTTCAGTAAGTTCTTTATGTAAGAGAGAATCCCTTACCAGTCCTGAGGGGAATTTCCACATCCTGAGCCCCTTTGGAACTCATTCTGTCTGAGTACATTCCCCTAAATATGCGTTTTCAATCTGTCACTTGTGGTACCTTAAAGTAAGGTCCTCCAAAATGTTAAGCTGTTCAGCCATTGTCCCATTGTTGTGCCAATTCCTTGTTCACTGCCGTTTAAACTAAACCACCATTCTTTCTCATCTTCCAGCCATTGCAAAAGGGAAATCCTGCCATTGTAGGAGGTACTGCCCCTTTCATCTCCTCCATATGTAGTGCTATGCAAATCAGTGTCCTCCGATTGGTTGTTGTTGGGTGGGCATACTCTCTGAGCTGGAGTAACCCCACTAAAGCTGTTACTGTTATCAAACACACTCATACCAGTTCCATTGTAGCAAACCTGGTCAACCAGTGCTCTAGAGTTAGTCTGTTGTTGTAATTTTTCCACAATACTGGTGAGGGTTGCAACTGTGGTGTTTAATACACCCGGAGATTTAGCCAAGTCCGATATACTCGGTGGATCTGCCACCTCCATATCCATCCCAGCACCAAACTGTATGAAAAGCACACTTCAACCACAAACTGATATAAAAAGCCAGATAGAAGCCAGTAAGATCCACAACCGATTTATTGATTGAGTGCTTTTGTCTCACAATAGAAACTTCATCAGAATACCATTGTAACAAAAACATCACCTTTTATACATTGTCTTAATCACATAAAATGACATCACTTCCTCTATGCAAAAAGCAAACTCATACATAAATACAAGTGACTACTTAAAAATACTACATGACATTGTCCTATATAAAACACTTACATATAACATTTTGCTTTAAGTTTTAAAATAGAACTAATAGAAATTGCACTGTTAAGTCCTGGTGCCTCAGAGGCATTAGTTCTCATTTGCCACCTGAGCTCCTTCAGTTCTAGCTAGTCATTCAGGGGTCTCCCCTCTCACCCAAAGTGACTTGCTCAATGACAATGAACCTGAAATTGTGCCCTGGGTGCAAGCTAATATGTGCAGCTAGGGTATTTTTTGTTTCATTCCTACCAATGTCATAATAATGTTGGTAGATTCTAGTTCTCAATGCATTGATGGTTTTTCCTATGTGAAAACATGGACACAGGGAGCACTTAGCTAGATATATAACTCCCTTAGTACTGCAAGTGAACTTGTGCTGTATTATATATCCACCATAATTGGGTATATATACCTCCTTGCCTTCCAGAATATATTGCATTGCATGCAAAATCCACATTTTACCATGCCCCCATCCTTACATTCATCTTTCTATAGGTTTCCATCATATTTTTTTAAGCCGGTGTCTTTTTTTATAAACAATGATAGGGAATGTTCCTACCAAATCATTCTTGGTTTGCACTGAATATGTGCCATTTGTGTGTTAAAATCCTTTTGATATTGTAGAACTGGTTGTTAAATCTAAATATACCTGATTTGTTGAAGTGATTCCCTTCATTATGTACAACCACTTCTTCACTACTATGTGCTTTCCCTAACAGAGGAATAAAGTGTCCATTTACTCTCTTTGTTGTAACTTCCTTCAATATCCTATCCACAAACGTTTCCGGGTATCCTCTCTTTGTCAGCATATTTTTTAATATATTCAACTGGTATACAAATTCATCATTTTCTGATAGCATTCTTGCTATTCTAACCCCTTGCCCTTTTATTATGGATTTTCTTTGTGATAGTAGATTGCAACTATCGAAGTGCAGGAGGGTGTTGGAATATGTAGATTTTCTGAAAATATTGGACATAAATTGTTTGATGTTCCTATTTGTTTGTAGTGTGATGTCCAAGTAATGGGTGGTATCCCATGCACCCATGTAATAGTACTTGTGAATTTCCAGAAATTCAGTGTACTGCTCTATAAATTCCAGGGAATTGTGCAATTCTCCCTCAATTCCTTCCAGAAAACAATGATGTCTTCCAAGAAATGACTGTAAAATGTCCAATAATCAGTGAATATACTTTTAAACACAATCTCCTTCTCCCAGAATGCCAAGATAATGTTGGTGAATATGGCAAATATGTAATGGAATGCATATGTGACACACATATGCCTTGTTAAAGGCAGCAGTCAGGTGTAGGCATATATGTATGACTTTCATTGGCCTAACAGGAAATTATTTGAAAAAAATGTCAATACAGGTACAGATGCCAATGGCATGTAATAATAGGGATCATGGCTTACGCTTTACAAGAAGTACAACATGTTGTGCATCTATGAAATAAAATTGCAAAAATGAATGCATGTCAGCACAGTGGTCACAACATAACACTGTGAAATTTCATATCTCAGAGAGTGGAACATTGTCATGTACCACATAGCTGCTGTTAACAGGCAACTAAAATTTCTGTATATCAAGTACACATTAATATATTTTTAGGTGGGAGCACATAAAATATGTGCAGATATTTATTTTTAAAGTACAAATTATGACTCCTAATTATCCCTTATGTCAGGGGATATCCCTGGTCTGCAGTCCAGACATTAATATATATATATATATAAAACATCTTACTCCCTCCAAATGTAAGTATGAGAAGGTTGTTAAATTCAAATTAATAAATAATGACGGTTATACTTGAAATTCAAGTTGTAAATGCTAGTATATTCCACATTCTTTTTACAGAAATATACCACTGTGTTTAAGCTTTACACATAAAAATGTAGCAAGAGAGGTGCTGTTTGCAGAGCATTATAGATTACAGAGATATTCATAGAAATCTAATGAGTGAATGAGGTAGTCATAAGCATGTTCAAAATAACTGTAAATATCAATAAGCAGGTATTTATAGCAGCATTTTGAAAACTTTTAAACATAAACAATCAGAATACACAAAAACAGCCAACATATATGCATTCTGGTCTGCTGCTTTACAGGATGAGCTAACAGCCATTACCCTTTCCTTCTTAATAAATTACTATTGCATGTGTGCATTCATATTCCTGCAGATAATGGATGAATATGGAAACAAGCAACACATAAACCCTATAGGCCCTAGTGCCCCATTGAACTGACAGATATCATTAAGTTTTAAAATGTAGAATATATGTTTAAACAGTCAGACATGCAGTGCTCTTGTGTTAAACAAATAGGACTTTAATAATACTGTTCACTTTGTAAAGAATAATGGACTAATAGAGTTATTTATGACTTAGTATTCACACATAAACAGGTAGACTCTGCAATACTGTTGAAGTATAAATGGGTAACAGTGAAATGTGTAGGAATCAGTGGGGCAGGCACTGTAGGCATCAATGAGATAGTACCAAACTAGATGTGTGAAATGATGTCCTTATAGGTTGGAATGCAGAACCATTTAAAAATGTTCATTATTATGTATGTTATAAACATTATTAAACAAATAAACCTCATGGAAATTGAACCCACAATTACAGGGAGAACCCACCTTTCCTTCTGAATTATCTAGATGACCTAATTGTTAGAGCAGCTACTTAATGGTATCAAAAGGCAAGTATCCAATATCTGGGACACAGCTATATCTCTGAATTGCTTAGGAATGGTCAAGTATACATAGGATAGTGACACTGACACTTACTGTAGGCATCCATGGGCTCTCTCTGCACCTTAGCACCCCGCTGACAAAGCTCCTCTGCATCCCATGAATAAACATGGGATGAATAGGTCACAATTCAATAAATTGCTCACTGAAATCCGAATCAGTTCACAGGTCGCAATGGGTTGATCTGTAAATCTATCAAAGTACCAAATTTCGGGAACTTACTTGGATGTGTGTAAATGGACTTCCATAACCTTGAGTTTTAATGAGCCTCATTAATTACTTACGGTGCAAATGGGGCTTAAACATGGATGCACATAGCTGGTCTTACTTTAAGTTATAACTGACTCATAGGTAGCTGCAAAGGTATGTTTGCACCTCCTAGCATTGCTGTGTTGAGAATATTTCCCTCCTTATAGACCTATGCTATCATTAGTCCATAGAAATGTATGTGTATAGTTAGACTGATGCATTTATGGAAAAATGTGTGCATTATGAAAAATGTTTGTGACTTACTGAAGAGGTATGGAATAGACCTGTATGCATACAGGTGGGTACATTTCTATCACTAACAAGCAGTACTTTTCCATATGCAATTGTACACACACATTTAAACAGATAAGTGAATAGTACATAAAGATACATTCAGTGATTTTCCATATGTATTGTTAGTGACTTGATACACTCTGTGGTGCAAGTACGGAAAACTACAGATTCCGACTTTATCCAAATATTGCTATGTAGTATGTATTTGTATTGCTGTTATGGATATTTATTCATTGATGCTTCTTAATACAAGTATTAGAACTATTGACTCAATACAAAAAAACCCTACTCACAAATTCCTGAGACTACTTTGCAAACTTATGCACCTACACCCCATCCAGACTACTCAAATCCTACTATGCGGAGACATACACCTTAATCCAGACCCACCTCCCCACCCAAAGAATGACAACTCTGCAACTGCTCCTCTCTCACCACTTATAAATAACTTGCAGCTCAATGCCTCAGATATTTTGATATTAAATTTTAACATGAGAAGGCTACTGAAGAAAACCCATGAATTCCATGCAACTATTGCTCACTACACACCACATATATCCACCTTAACAGAAACCTTTTTCAAACCACACATCCTATATCAGGAAATCTTACCCCTAGCCTACAATATCCTATGACAAAACAGGACCCATAAACGTGGTGGTGGTGGTGGTGTAGCAATATTATATAATGATAATCTTAAACTTGAATGCCTTGACATTATGACATTTCAAATATAGAAATAATAATCACCCACCTTGAAATAAACTTAACAAAGTATTATCATTATAGCCACCTACCTTCCCCAGGCAATAACCCATCTACTACAGAAGACATTCTAAGCTGGTGCTCTTCAGCACTGAGACAGGAAACTATGATATTGGGAGATTTTAACCTCGACTGGGACACATTCTTCTCTAACTTCTCCTTTATGGCTTCACTCAGTTAATTCTTAACCCAAACAGGATCGGCAAACATAGTAATAAACAATATGCCCTAGAATGGGCCCTTACTAATACTAATCCAAACTGTTATCACTCAAGCTGTTTTCCAGACAGCCTGAGTGATCACCTACCAACCTATTTGCTAGAATGACAGTCTTGTCCCACTACAGACATCACATACAAACTAGTCTGCAACAAAACAAACTTTTCTCCTGAAACTTTTATCACACTTCTCCAAGTCCCCCTAAAATATCTCCACCTTGATCTAACAGTTGAGTATTTCAATTACAAATTCCTCACCATACTAAATAGGCTTTCACCTCTTATGAGAACACGCATAAAATTAGACACATTCTCTGGCTTTCTTCTGACATAAAAGGCTCCTCAAGCAGAGACAAAATATGACACAATCACCAGCTCTTAAAAAAAAAAAAATCTACCCTCCAAAACTACTGGCAACTTTGTAATTAAGCAAAAAAAAACTCAATCAAACTCAACAAAAAAAAAAAAAACATTATATAACAGTCCAAAAAAGGCACAAAAATAAATTCTGGGGAGCCTTAAACCAACTGCTCAAACCTGGTGAAGCCACTACACCAAGTTCAACAAAACAACCTCTTCTGACAACATAGACACTCAATTTAACAATCATTTTGTTAATTCAATACTTTTACTAGTAAAAAATGACAACAATTCTCAACTATCAGTGCCCACCATATTAGAAACAAATGCGATTCCTTCCACATTCACACCAAACGAACCACATAAAAAAACGGGTCTATATTATATCCTCGAACGCTTAAAAAAGCGAACGCTGATTGATCGAACTTATTTTCATGAAACTGCAAAATATCGAAGCAGCAGAAACTCAAATATTTTCCTAGGGAAAGAATTCGGTTGTCCATTTCTGTTGCTTCGGTATTTTCAGTGTTATGGTGGAAAGTTACCGGTCGGATTCAGGTAAGTGTGCGATTGTGTGGATGTGAGTGTTAGGGTGATTTAGGTGAGTTAGGGTTAGGGCTCGGGTTAGGTGTGTGTGCGATTGAGTGGACATGAGGGTTAGGGCGGATTTAAGTGAGTTAGGGTTAGGGAGTGGGTGAGGTGAGTGTGTGATAGTGACGGACCTTAGGGTTAGGGTTTGGTTTAAGGTAAGTGGGTAGTTAGTGGTGTGTGCATAGTTTTGTGTAGAGTTAGGTATCAGATTTTAGGTGTATGTGTGTGGATTTCTGTTTGTTTGGTATGCTTGTGTTGTGTGTATGTGTTTTGGATCAGTGATTTTTTTCCCTGGGAAAAAAATCTCTGATCTGACAGTTTGAGATTCTAAGCTTTCACTTAAATTATGTCGATCAATCAGCGTTCACTTTTTTAAGCGTTCGATGATATAATATAGACCCCAAAAAAACTCCTATACAAACTTAAATGCTCTTCCAATGGGACTGCCCAACTGCCCAACGAATACCTCAAACTTGCTACAGGTGTTATTGCTTACCCCATATCCATCCTTAAAATCGGTGCATCTCTGAACAATATGTGCCTTCACTATGGAAAGCGTCCCATGTAATCCCTCTACATAAAGGCGGCACCTCCACAGATTTTTCTAATTATAGACCCATTGCCATCCTCTTCCCAATAGCAAAATTATTGGAAAAATGTATTCACTCCCAACTTCTCAATCATCTCCTGAAAAACAACCTTATATCCCTCACCAACAACAGCCCTAATAAGTTTCTTTTAACACAAAAAAAGAGAGGCAGATATGAAAACTTTAATAAGGTTAGCACTTTCGTCCACTTACAGTAAGTAAACTTCATCAGTTTGTTTTTGTGGAGTTTTCAAATCTGCCACTCCTTTTTGGTTTCAACAGTTCATGTTTATGTTTCTTGTGGATTTATTAAGTTTCTTTAACACAGTCAACCAAAACAGAAACAATGGCTTACTGATCTCCTCTATATTTCTCGACCTATCAAAGGCCTTTGATACTGTTTACCATCAAAAACTTAGTCATGAGCTATCCTCCTTTAATCTCTCTCATTCAACTCTTACCTGGTTCATTAGTTACCTAACCAACCATCAACAGGCAGTTAAATGTCAAAATGAACCCTAGCCTCCTTTACCTGTCTCTATTGGAGTACCCCAAGGGTTTATTCTTGGTCCTCTCCTCTTCACCATATTTACAAATAGACTCTGTACCCAGCATGCCACATTGGTTCAATATACTGCTGACTCTTCCCTCATATGCTCTGCTCCATCCCTATCTGTTCTTCTCAGCAAAACCCAACAATCCTTTCTGGACATAGAAAAATACCTTTCCAACTCACAACTGATTCTTAACCCTGCTAAAACAAAATGAATGCTCTTCTCCAGTAGCAAAAAAAAAAAAAAAATAAAATAAATAAACTGTTGATCCTACTACCTTCACCATTTATTCATTTAATAATACCATTATCAAACCATTGGACCATACAAAGCTACTAGAGGTCACCATTGACAAGGATCTCAAATTTGATAAACACCCCTAGTTATCAAGAAAGTCCATTTCAAACTAGGTTTCATATATAGAATAAATTCCTTTCTTAACTGATTTCACCAGACATGCCATCTGCAAAACTCACCTAATATCCACCCTCTTATATGTTCATCCATTTTCACTAACTTAAGAAAATGCAACTTAAACTAACTAGAATCCTGTTATTATAAAAGAGCCAGATCTGCTTCCAACCAACTGGCAAGAGCTCATCACTGCAAGGTACTACACCAACTCAACTGGATGGAACTTCCCAACTTTTTAACCTTTAATCAACTAGTTCTAACCCATTCAACCCTGTATCACCCAGACAACTTTCAGTCCATTAGCAACCTAGTACAGCCGTACTCCAGCAGCACAACACTAAGGTCTTCTAATAAATTGCTTCTGAAGGTCACAAAGTCAAACAATAGCTATGGGGATTCCCTGTATTCATACAAAATAACCAAAGCTTGGAATGACATACCTCAAAATATACTCAAAACTAGCAACACCACCAAATTCAAATAACTGCTAAGGGAACATCTTAATAATATCTGGCTTTGTTCCTGCACTAACCCTGGTTCACTGTACTAAACAGGCAGATTACCCCTACCATTCCCTGATCTACTCCCCCATTTTTCTCACTTAAGTTACTCCCTTCCAATACTCTGTATTCTCCTCCTCCTTCATTTGCCTGCTTCTATTTTTTTCTCTTTAGGCAACAGCTCCCATAGCCCTTGAACTTTGTATCTTTTTTGCCTCAAAAGTTTATTATTGTACAGTCTATTTAAACTAATTTTGCATGTTTTTATCCCTTTTTTTTCTACCTTATGTACCTTATTAATTTCTCAGTGTGTATCCGATACAAATATTGAACTGTAAACATTATGTATCTTATGTGATTATTGTACTGTGACAACATTGCAGTATGTGGAGCTTTTCTCCCTAGGCCTCCGCTACAAACAGTCTTGTTTAGGCCCAGTCGGACTTTCCCAGTTAACAAGTGGAAATAAATAAATAAATATGTATTTATGTCTGTGCACCATGTAGTCTGTTTGTGGCTTGCTTACAGATACAGTGGCTTTCTGATGCTTTCCTTAAGTTGTTCAATTGATAATTTTCAAATATTCTCTGCTAATGTGGATGGCGTTTACTGTTTAGTACTGATTGTATTGGTATAAGCTCATCATGTATAAGATTTCATGTTAACATGACTGTTTTTTTTACACAAATTGTCTATTTAGGTTCAAATGGCATTACCACTATAGCCATCACACATTTCGATTTTACACATCTGTTATGTGTAGTAAGTTAATGTGAAGTGGATGCAGAGTGTGTAGTTTATGTGGCACAATGCTGTTGTATTTGTATATCCACTGTAAGGTTCAAGTCTCACAGACAGTGTGTACAGATACCACAACTTATATTGTTGTTCCAAGTGTTATGTATTCATACATTATTTCCTAGTAGGTATGGTTTTCTACAGCACAGGGACTATTTCCTAGACTTTGGCATTGCACAGGACTGCAGAGAGGCTAAATTGGCATAAGCTGTCCACATAATCATCTCCATATGTGGGCCCCCACATCAGTCTAACCATTTTCATATAATTGTCTTTCAGATGGCAAACAGACCTAGTGGTGACAATTTCTCCACACAGGAAAACGAAACTATAATAGATGCTCTGCACCAGCATGGATGGAGACTCGGATGGGCAGGAAATATTGTGTGGAGAAATGAAGTCTGGACCAACCTCATCAGCATGATTACTGCTGTAGGAAGTCACAATAGATCCTGTGAGCCCTGTTGCCGATGGTGCTCTGACATGATTCTTCATGCAGCCATCAGGGTACACTGGTATGAGAGCAGAACCACAGGGCAAATAATGGATCAAAGAAATGAACCACAAACAGCTACAGATGTAGTGATATATTTTATTCACCTCTAATGCCTCAGCAAATGCCTTCAAGGATGAGGCATTTGCTGAGGCACTGGTATGAGAGATTGAGGGATGCCATTGATGGTGGCCCACCATTGACACCCCCTGATGAGATCACACAATTTCTTGCATCACTGCACATGGCGAGTGAGGAGCACCACCTACCAGGGCTTGGGACAGAAGCAGGTGTTCCAGGCCATGCATGTATGAATTGCTTTGCATAACATTAATGCATATAAAGTAATTCAATACATTTTGCTGTTACATGTTGTGATGAATGGAGGTACTGCCAGCACAGCTAGCTGGAATTTTGTAAATAATTATTTATTTGTGAATATCAAACTAATTTATATAAGATGCTTGCATTGCAAATGTATTAGAACTGTATGCCATATGTATATCAAACTGCTCTGTACAGATGTTTGTGCTGAAAAGGTATTTGTAAAGTGCTATGTTTAAAATGTATACACAGTGTGCCCTACTAGAAGAGAAGAGAAATGTACATGCACTATTGTAACTGTTTAAATATATATATTTTAACAGTGGAAATTGGAATACATGAGGTTAACCTCAGTCCAGCAAACTTTAGAAAAATATCTGAAATGAAATTACTTTATAGGCTATGCCATAAAGATGCTTCAGTGCAGCTAGAGACACTCCCCCAGATTCACTAATCCTCTGTGTAAGACTTAATAAGTCTTACTCGGAGGCTGCAGTTGAACGGTTTGACGTCAGTGTGCCATGAATATTCATGAGGGCATGCTGACTCAACCGTAACTCTTACATGGACTGAGTAGGAAAGCAGGGGGCGTGTCCGACTGCCGAGCAGTCTAAATGTGCACGTCCCTGCAAGGTTTTAAAAAGCATAATGTCAACACACAAGAGCGAGTTCGCTCAAATGTACTTGCACCAAACACCACACTCCCTGACACTGTAAACCCCCATCACACTTATATAAAGTAAATAATTATATATATTTTTTTAAATCCACGATATAGCTGCCCGTATTTGCGCATGTGTGCACGGATGTGCCCATTACTTAGCCAGAGTTAGCAATTCTGACATGGAAGAGCATAAGAAAGAATGTTTATGCAAATCACACCAAATTGCAATAGCGTAATGGTAGAGCGTATGCACAAAAAGAAGGCATTCACGGTTCGAGTTCCACCACTCCCCTTCTTATTTATGTTTTAAATCAGTATTTGAAATAATACCAGACATATATGATTAAAATTTTATTAAAAGCAGTGACATGGCCAATGTATCAGTGAACAAAATATATATTTTTAAAGGACCCAGATATATAATAGCCTGGTGTTAAGCAACGCTTTACACAGCTAAACACAGGTACCCATAGTTTAATAGCGCTTTACCCAGCTAAACAGAGGTGCCCATAGTTTAATAGCGCTTTACCCAGCTAAACAGAGTTGCCTATAGTTTAATAGCACTTTACCCAGTGCAAGAGAGTTGCCCAAAGTTTAAAAGCACTTTACCCAGCACAATGTGTTTGCGCAGATGTGCGTGCCTCACCAACCAGGGCACTGTAGGGCACCATGGAGCAATGTAGAGCTAAGTTGCTTAAACGCAGCCACACCCCCTAGCCTGTCTAGTCAGTATTAAAGTAAAAGAATGACCAGGTTTGAACCCAGAATCCTGTGCATCATAATCAAAGTACAGAACCACTAAGCCATGACAACATAGGGGAAGTAGCCAGTATTAACATTCATAAACTTACGAATGGTAGTTTAACCATTACTAAGCAGGTCTGCAGTCAGCCGAGAATTTTACAAAACGGCCAATCACAAAAAAGTGCGGGAAATGCGGCATATTTAAGCCCCATAGGCGGGAATACTCACCATAACTGATTGTAGATCACATTTGCAGTCAGAATGGCAGGTGCAAGAGAGGGTCCACGCTTCTGAGTGCAGCGTTGGGGCATCGAGGAGTCCAAATACATGGTCTGGCTCCTTGTCCACTGTCATGAGTCAAGACTCCTGCAGGGCCAGTTCCAAGGGATGGAGTACAAGGCAGAGGCTTGGAACCGGTTAGCTCGTGACCTCACCAGTGCCACAGGCGTTCCTCATACTGGTGAGCAGGTCCATCACCACCATGCAGACCTGAAGAGATGAAAGCAGGACCGCCTGAACCAGTGGATACAGGAGGCCCGTGGGATGCAAAATGCCCCACAACTGAGTATGTAGTCATGGAATGCAGTATGTAAGAATTGATAATGGAGTATGTATAACGGATAGGTATGTCTCAATATCCCTACATTTACTTTACAGCTGCAGGTGACTGTGCTATGAATCAGCAAGCCTATGCTGATAGGCTGCTAAGGCTGCACCACCAGGCAGGTTAGTGATTATTCTGCATGTATTGTTATATAAAATATGGGAGAGAGCATGAAAGAAAGTGTTGTAGTCCAATAAAACAGCCATAGAATTGCCTGAATAAGTCCTCTGCATGTACTGTCAGATAAAAACGTCAGAGAGGCAGAAAAAGAGTGTAGTAACCCATTAAGAAAGGTAACATATGTCTGGAATAATATCTCTGCAGGCACTGTCATATAACATAAGTGAGTGAGCCTGAAAAAGATTGTTCTAACCTATTAATAAAGGTATAATATGTCTTGAACATGTCTGCCATAAACACCGTTAAAACAAATAAAGGAGTGAGCCTGTGGAAAAGTGTGCAATGCCATTAATAAAGGTCTAAAACCCAGAGTGTATCTGTGTCACAGAGTCTGAAATGTTGTTGTACCCTTGCATTATACAAACAGTACTGTTTGAAAATGTGCTGGCAACCCAGAGTTATGCAGTCCCACATAAAGTGGGTGATGGAAGTGCTAGTAGCTGTGAAACATATATACAGTCCACAATAGTCAGTTACTGGCTGGCATGAATAAGTAAACCTGGCACACGTGTAGCATGTAATTATTCACCAGAAATGTGAGTGTGTGTCAAGAAATGCAGGGTTCTGTAAAATTGAAGTGAAAATGTCATGTGAAAACATCCCAGATATGTAGATAAAGAAATATAAAAGCAAACAAGAAATATGTAGCAGTAACATCTGCATCCTGGATAGTTAGTATGTCAGATATAGGTCAGGCATATATTGAACTAGCCAAAACCATGACACAACCTAATGTATGGTGACAAGTGTAATAATACAGGTAGGGGATATACACTTGCAGTCATTGGGAATGTAGTGTAGACTAAAAGGTCATTATAAGATGTTAACCGAGGTTTTTTCTACACCCTACCGTATGTGTATAAACCATGCAATTCCACACCTCAGTGGGTATGTGTAATCTTAAATAGTTGTTGGGACATATGTCCTATTGTTTTATAAATATGTGCATCGATGTTGATGCATGTGCCCTGTTCAAACACCATGTTCATGGTGGCCTGTTGCTACCAAACATCCCTGCATGCTGCTGGAATATCCACTGTCGTTCAATATATGCATGTGTTATGCTTGCTGTTCACCTGTTGGAACCTTGGTGTGTTGGGTTAATGGGAATATTACTGCATGCTGTTACAACTAATTTGGAATGCTGTTGTTTATGTTGTAATTAAACACACCTAATCACAGAACGTATGGGAACGCCGGTCCCAGCGGACCCACCTGGCCAGTGCACCTGGCACCAGCAGCTCTGGAGCCCAGCCCGGGCTCCCCACCTCCGTTGGTCCTGTGCCACCTTCAGGTGGAAGCACTGCAGGGGATAAGGTTCACCCCCCCATGCAAGCATGGGCAGAGTAGGGCCACCTGTCACCCTTGCTAGGGTCTGGGCTGTGGTGCGTAGGGAGATCCAGTG
The DNA here is from genome assembly GCF_019279795.1 of Protopterus annectens. Lineage (NCBI taxonomy): Eukaryota > Metazoa > Chordata > Ceratodontiformes > Protopteridae > Protopterus > Protopterus annectens. Next base: position 94,812,172 of record NC_056726.1, on the reverse strand, counting down.
TTCAGTCGCTGATCCCCTACGCCAGCTCGAGGCGAGAGTGGCGCATCTCCCGGGTGAGCCTGCCCATCCTACACAGCCCTCAGCACAGCCACCCTCAGGGCTGTGAAGGTGCAGTGGTGACTGCCCATGGGTGGGGATCTCAGTTCCACTGTTACCATCTGTGGGCTCATGGGCTTGCGATTTCCAAACATCCTTCCCCATCAATTCATAGGTTCATAGGTTCATACTAGGCTATCTGCCCTAGGGCATTTATAAGCCTAGCCAAAGTATGTTTGGCTTTTGCCACCCATTTTAAATTAATTTTGCTATGCCCTTTTTCGAGGTTAGTATACTGTGCCTCTGTCTAACAGTGACACAGAAGTGATACCCGGGGTAAACCTACGATCTCCCATCCACTCATCAAGACTCCTCTTGAAGAGAATCAATGAGGGACTCTGCCTAACCTGGACTGGGATTTTATTCCAGAGTGAAGGGAGCCTCTGGGTTATGAATCTGTCCCTCCAGCATGTCCTATTTATTTCAGTGCTGAGGTTCAAGTCTCTCGAGCATGTAGCTCGATGGGATTTGGATTTTTTGAGGTGCAGCATGTCCCTTAATTCCGGGTTGGACATGGCCTTATACATCAGGCACAGGTCACCTCTGAGTAGGCGGTATGCCACTGAGTAGAGCTGGAGTTTCTTTAACCGGGAAGCATATGGCATCTGTTTGAGCCCTTTGATCCTCTTGGTGAGGTACTTTTGGGGTCTTTCCAGTTGCTGCAGTTGTTTGGTAAGGTACATCCCAAAAGGGGCATTGTACTCGATTATGGGCCTGATGAGGGATGAGTAAAGAGGCACGATGACCTCCCCTAATCTAGATGTGAATCCCTTCATGATTAGGTGGGCTATATAAAATGTTTTTCTAACCACTTTGGCCATGTGGTTGTCAAATGAGAGATTGCTATCAACTTGGGTCCCCAGGTCCCTAATTACTTCTTCTGTACTTAATGGATTACCACCTATGTGGTAATTTGTGGGCACTTTGTTTTTGCCAAAGGGAATGACTATACACTTTTTGGCATTTAGCTTGAGGCCATGGCTCTGGCACCAGTTGTCTGTTTCTAGGAGGCCCTTTTGGAGGATGCTTGTGTCGGCTGGAGAGTCGATCATGGCACCCAGTTTGCAGTCATCTGCGAACTTGGTCAGCTACAGTCCTTCTGTGTTGGCCTGTACCTCCGAGAAATATATAGCGAACAAGAGAGGTCCCAGGACTGAGCCTTGTGGGACACCACTTGTAACTGGTTTGGAGTCTGACATGGCTCCAGCAATTCTAACCATGTGGGTTCTGTCCTTGAGCCAGTTTGCAATCCATCTAGTGACATAGGGGTTTATATTTAAGCTGGTGAGCTTATCTATAATGCTCGAGTGGGGTATTGTATCGAAGGCTTTTGCGAGGTCCAGGTAGGCTGTGTGGACCACCTTCCCCTCGTCAATGGCCTTGGTGACTGTTTCAAAGAAATCAACCAGGTTTAAGAGGCAGGATCTGCCCTTAACAAAGCCGAACTGGGTAGGATCCAGTGTCTGTAGGTCCCCAATATCTTTATTTATGAGGCCCATGATGATCCTTTCCATAATTTTGCAGACCAAGCTAGTCATGCTTATGGGGCGATAGTTTCCAGGATCCGTTGAGGCACCACCTTTATGGAGGGGGACCACTGTTGCTGTACGCCACTCTTTGGGCACATCCTGTAGTAAGGCTGAGATTGAACAGTAGTTTTATGTCTGGGTTTAGCTCTTCTTGGAGTTCATGTAGGACGCAGCCCAGGACACCGTCTGGTCCCATTGATGCTGTGTTTTTTGCTTTGGAGAGGGCGGCTCTTACCTGAGCATCTGAGATGTCAGGGGGGCAGCACTCTGCTGGGATAGATATTTGCCCTTTTGATGGGGAGGGGGGAGAAGTTTGCGCTGAACCTGTCTGCTAGGATGCTGGCAATGTCTGTGGGTTCAGTGTATTTTTTGTCATTTTGGACTAATTCTGAGCATATCTGGGAATTACCACCCAGGTTCCTAACATAACTAAAGAAAGCCTTGTGATTATCCTTAGTGTCCTGTGCAATTTTTCTCTCGAAGCTGGCCTTAGACAATTTTATGAGTGCCCGTAGTTTTTTGCTAATACTGATCAGTGATGCCTTCCCTTTTTGGGATTTTGCTCTATCATTTAGTAGCTTCCTCCTTCTATTTTATAGTTTGTTTATGGCTGGGGTCCACCAGACAGGACGTCTGCCTTTGGAGGATTGGGTCTTGGTTTTATTTGGGATTGCATGATCCATGCATTCCTGAAGGTATTCATAGATTGCGTTTATAAAGGATTCTGCAGTCTGGGTCGTATTTTCCACAGGCCCGGGGGCTTTGAAGGATTCCACCTCGGTTTTGAGGAGTGTGAAATTTGCTTTAGAGAAGTTTTTCACTGTGGTTTTCTGGGCAGGGGGTGGGGTCGGGATTGTGTTCACCCACCCTATGTGTCAAACTCCGCCCCTGTATGCGTCTTGTTTGTCTTGTCTGTATACCTCCCCAACCTACCTCCCCAAATATACCTACGTCCTCTACCTCACATTCCACTCACACCTGAAAAAAAAAAATTAAAAAAAAGGGCAATCTGTTCCCACAAAAAAATTACGCCCCATACATAGCTGCCCAATTCACACACATGTCCGCTGGACATGTAAACTGATAATTCTAATTGGCAGTACAACATATTTTGTTGTCCTCACCTACCAACCCTTCCATTCTTACTGCTATATAAACCCTGTGTCTTATAAATGCTCTGCTTGTATTGTCAGGCTCTGGATTGCATTGCATAAGTGGAAATTCCTTAAGATTGCAAGAGCAGGCTAAGTTATTTCTTACACTTATTTCACTGAATTGCACTTCTGAAATGCTTATAATTGTGCTATACAGTTGATCTACTATATTTTTGCACTGTTATAAAGCTTTTTTATTGTTTCACTGCATTTATGTACTGTTTTAAACTGTTTTAACATTACTTAACTGTAAACTGCTTTTTCATACTGAGAGTTGTATTTTCTGTTTGTGATTGCTCTATCCGAACTTTTATGTGCATTTTTGTCTGTTAAAAGCATTCTCTAGTCTGCTCCTTGATCTGTTTTAAAACTTTCATTTAGTGGCTACAGCTAGGAACTGTAATAGTGTGCATTACTATAATTATTTTTTTTAATTTAAATTACTAAATTGTAAACTGCTTTTTCATACTGAGACTTGGATTTTCTATTTGTGGGTGTTCTTTCTTTGCTTTTAAAGTGAGGTTTCTGTGTTCTGCTCAAGTGGCATAATCTTGATAGAGGCCTGTTGTGTAGGCTGGAAGTTTTGTTTGTGTTTCTGGCAGCCATTTTCTGCTGATTGTCTTCATTATTGAGAGTAACAAGGCCTCCTGACCTTCTGTAGTACGAGTGATTGGGTAATAGCAGGGGCTGAGGAATAGTCTGATCTTCGCAACTCTTCAATTCTTACTGCTATCTAAACCCTGTGTCTTATAAAGACTCTGCTTGTATTGTCAGGCTCTGGATTGCATTGCATAAGTGGAAATTCCTTAAGATTCCAAGAGCAGGCTAAGTTATTTCCTACACTTATTTCACTGAATTGCACTTCTGAAACGCTTATAATTGTGCTATACAGTTGATCTACTATATTTTTGCACTGTTATAAAGCTTTTTTTATTGTTTCACTGCATTTATGTACTGTTTTAAACTGTTTTAACATTACTTAACTGTAAACTGCTTTTTCATACTGAGAGTTGTATTTTCTGTTTGTGATTGCTCTATCCGAACCTTTATGTGCATTTTTGTCTGTTAAAAGCATTCTCTAGTCTGCTCCTTGATCTGTTTAAAACTTTCATTTAGTGGCTACAGCTAGGAACTGTAATTTTTTCCCACCCACCCACCCTAGTGTTGCCCTAGTGTTGTGTGTTTTTATACTTGGTGGCTTTGGAGTTGCCTGCCCATACTGTATATTTGATCTGTTACACTCCTCCCAGTCTAGTGTCATTAGTTCACTCAATCTAATAGAGAACATTTGTGAAGGCCAACCCACTCAGATTCTTAACGTTGAATTAACTTCTGTTCCAGCTTTCTCCATTTCCACTTTACTGGGGAAAAAAATTCTAAGCTTGCTTCCCCCCTTTCCTGTGGCAGGTCAGATATGGATTTGCTGTGTCCAGGACTGTTTGTGAGCTCCTAAGCCCCCCCCCCCCACTTAACTGGGGTTAAACTATTCCTGGCACCATAAAGACTGTTTTTCAAAATTTCCCTTGCAACTAGCCAGCTTTTTAGTTTTAGCACTCATCTGTTTCTTTGATCTCAGCACTTGTTCAGAACTCATTGTAAGCACTAAATAAGTTACAAATTACTACAGCACTCAACTTTCATCACTTGTCTAGAGGAAAACAGTTTTTAGTACTTAATAAATAAGCACCTATTCAGGCATGTCTAAAGGTCAGCTCCTGGTGTTTTCTCCTGTCTACCTGATGAATCTGGGCATCTTGAGACAATGCAGCAATTGCCTCATGTACACAGACAAACCTCTCCTCCTACCACCCAACACTACGACCTGTGAGAGATGCACTTATATAGCCAAACTGGAAGCAAAGCTCTCTTTACCAAAGACAGGCCTAGACAGTCAAAAGGAGAAGGTAAACACTTGCACCGCACCACACTCATCACATAGTCCCTCAAAACCTACACCACCAAAACACACACACAGAACCACAAAACACACACCTACATTCACGGAGGCTCTCTGTACTAATCTGCCCAAACAACAGAGACCTCCAAAGCAGAAATGCAAGCAACCTCCACCCCTCAACACAACCCAAATGACACATAGTCCACATACACAGTGTGCCACTCAACTACAGCCCATAAGGCATAATGTACCCAACACTCTAGTCATAGGTGACTCTATAGTCAGGCACACTGATGTTCCACTCACCAGGCTAAACAAGGAAAAAGTTACTGTCAGCTGCCTGTCAGGTGCCAGGATTTGACACATAATGCACGCACTCAGGTCACTCTACAACAAGTACAAATATGACTCTGTCATTGTCCATATTGGTGTGAATGACCTGAGACATACCTCCCTGGACTACATGAAAAGAGACATGGAGGAGCTCTCTGATCTTGTAGCCCAGGCCGGTATGACCCTAGCCCTGAGTAGCATCCTGCCATCACCCAGAATTACACCACAGTACAAGGACAAAATGATTGACTTTAACAATTGGCTAAGCTTCTGGTGTCATTCTAAGGGAATCCAGTATCTGTCTGCCTTGGATGTCATGATTGACAGACCACGCTGCTTTGCCAGAGATGGCCTGCACCTGTCGCCCTTGGGATTCTGGATACTGGCAAAGGCTCTTGCCACCCCTATAGTGCCTTTTTTAGGCAAGGTTCAAATGACAAATTCACCACCATAACAGGTACAAGCAAGCAAAATCTGAGGGTAATGCTACTCAATGCTAGAAGTCTAAACCTCAAAATGCACTCACTCGAGGCACTCCTTAAAATGGAGAACATTGACATCTGTGCAGTGACAGAGACCTGGTTCAAAGCTCCAGAGAGCACCCCTGCATTACCAGGCTATAATTCATACCACACCTTTTGGCCACCAAACCCGGACCGAAACACTAAAGGTGGAGGCGTGTCCATATTCATTAAGGATATCCACACCTCCAAGTTAGTTGCTCAGCATAATGCATCCGAGATTATCCAAGTTCAACTAACTCTGGGCAAAACCGCAATCCAGATTGTAGCTTGCTACAGACCCCCCACCATGCCCCAGGATTCCCACTCCTCTTTTCTTGATACACTGGAAAATATTAAGGTACAACCCAACACTCTAATAATGGGTGATTTCAACTACCCTACCATTAACTGGGAAAACTACTCATGTACCAATCCAGATTGTAGCTTGCTACAGACCCCCCATCATGCCACAGGATTCCCATTCCTCTTTTCTTGATACACTGGAAAATATTAAGGTACAACCCAACACTCTAATAATGGGTGATTTCAATTACCCTAACATTAACTGGGAAAACTACTCATGTACCAACTCTTTTGCTCAACGTTTTCTGGAAATCATCATTTCCAGCGTTTTGGATCAACTTATCCACACCCACACCAGAGGCAGCACTATCCTAGACTTGGTCATCACCAACATGGGTGACCGGTGTTCCACACCAGAGGTCAGCTCCTCGTTGGTCAGATCCGACCACAAGCTAATCACCCTAGACATCCACATCCCACTCCCACCCTCCATTAGGAAAACAACCGTAAAAAATTTCTCCAAAGCCAACTTCATGCTTCTTAAGACAGACGTGGCAAACTTCATGACACGCATGCAGATGGACAATAGAGGTACGACTGCTGAATCCCACACAAATGCACTTTATAAGCACTTACATGAGTGCATGGATCGTGCTATCCCTAACAGAACCAAGATGCTATCCTCCAAAAAAAGGAAGCCATTCTGGTGGCCTTCTGCCATAAACAAACTCTACAACAGAAGAAAGAAACTGTTGCAAAAAAGAGTAAAATCCCACGATTGGAAGAACTCCCTGGTCAGCCTCAGTAAGAAGCTGAGATCCCTCATAAAATCCTCCAAAGCTAGTTATGAAAACAAAATTGCCACTGATTCTAAAGACAACCACAAAGCATTCTATAGCTATGTTAAAAATCTCAATGGCAACACTCAGATCTGCTCTGAGTTACAGCACAATGACACTAAATATACAGAACCAACTGATATTGCCAACATCCTGGTAGATAGGTTCAGTGCTAACTTTACCCCCCCTCTCACCACCTAAAGGGCCCATCTTTATACCGGAAGAATGCAAAGTTCCTGTAATCACGGTTGCACAGGTAAAAACTTCACTCTCCAAAGCCAAGAACACAGCATCCATGGGACCTGACAACATCCCAGGCTGCCTTCTACATGAACTACAGAATGAACTGGCACCCCACCTAAGTACCATGTTCAATCATAGCCTCACCTCAGGCTTTGTGCCCATTGAATGGCGCACCGCGACAGTTATCCCACTCCACAAAGGGGGGCCACAACAGACCCTGGGAACTACTGCCCCATTAGCCTGACAAACCTCATCTGCAAGGCCATGGAACGTATCATCATGGAACTCATAAACAAAGACATTGGAGATCTCCAAACCCTGGACCCCACACAGGTTGGGTTTGTAAAAGGCAGATCATGTCTTCTAAACCTGATAGACTTCTTTGAAGTAGTCACCAAGGCCATGGATGAGAGTAAGGTGGTTCACACAGCCTATCTAGATCTTGCCAAGGCGTTCAACACCATCCCCCACTCTGGAATTATAGATAAACTCACTAAACTAGGTATAAATCCCTATGTCACAAGATGGGTTGCCAACTGGCTTACTGAAAGAACCCACACTGTGAAAGTAGCAGACTCTAAATCAGACTTCAGACCAGTGACAAGTGGAGTACCACAGGGTTCAGTCCTGGGTCCTCTCCTGTTTGGTATCTACTTCTCTGAAGTACAGGCTAACACAGAAGGTCTTTGGCTAACTAAATTCACAGATGACTGCAAACTAGGAGCCATAATTGAAACTCCTAATGATGTGGACATCCTACAAAAGGGCCTCACTGAGACAGATGCCTGGTGTCAAAGACATGGTCTCAAGCTCAATGCCAAAAAGTGCATTGCCATCCCCTTTGGTAAAAATTCTGTACCCATGAACTACCACATAGGCGGTAGTCTACTTAACACCGAAAGTGTGATAAGAGACCTTGGGACACAGGTGGACAGTAGTCTTTCCTTTGATAATCACATTGCCAAAGTGGTCACGAAATCCTTCTACGTGGCACACCTCATCACAAAAGGTTTCTCATCCAGAAAAAAAGAGGTCATTGTTCTCCTCTACTCATCACTCATTAGACCCATTATAGAGTACAACGCCCCTTTTGGTATGTACCTCACAAGACATCTACAACAACTGGAAAGGCCACAAAAATACCTCACAAAGAGGATTACTGGCCTCAAACAGATGCCTTATGCAGACCGTCTCAAAAATCTCCAGCTTTACTCCATCGCATATCGCCTACTTAGAGGTGATCTCTGCCTAACATACAAAGCTATGTCAAACCCAGAGCTGTTGGACATGCTCCACTTAAAGAAATCCCAATCCCTCCGAGCTACATGCTCTAGGGACCTAAACCTTGTCACCACAATAAACAGAACATGCTGGAGGGATAGATTCCTGTCCCAGAGACTTATCATACTCTGGAACAGACTACCTATCTATGTCAAACAGAGCTCCTCATTAGCACTCTTCAAGAAAAATCTTGATGATTGGATGGGTAATAGGAAATTCACCCCGGGGATCACTTCTGTGGTTCTGCTTGACAGGGGCACAGGAAAATAATTTTCTTGGGTGGCAAAAGCCAGGGTACATTTTTGGTTAGGCTTGTATAGGCCCTAGGGCCAATAGCCTAGTACCTACCTATGAACCTATGAACCTATGGAAGGTTTCAAATTTCACACCAGATTTCCAACATATGCACAGCTGTTGCTGGTAAAGAAATGGGCAGCTATGGACCTTCCCTACACCCATCCTGCACATCCCGAGCTGGTTTCCCTACTGTCTTTCCCTCTTTGTGCCCCCTTTTTTCATAACTTTCCTATCTCCCCATTTTCTTTTCTTTAAAAGAAATTAGCGTGGGGGTTAGTGGGAGTAAGCACTTTTAAGCAGTAGTTAGTGGGGGTGCGCGAGTGTGAGCTTGTGTGCGCTTAGCTAAGCATTGCTAAGCATCACGCAAACCTGCTTACAACTGCTTAAAAGTGCCATAGTCACTCTGTATGACAAGGCCCTTGTACTGCTCAGCAGCAAAATAAAAAACCTTGTCAGTCTCGAACTCAGGACCTTGGACTCACCAGTCTGCATGAGGTGTGCCTCTGTCCCTCTATCTCTACTACCTTTAAAATGCATCAAACACAAAGACTTCTAAGATCTAACAATCAAAACCTCATAGAAGTTTATAGACCCCTACACCCTCCAGGACACAACCTCCTGTCCTTCTCACTAGCACGCCTATGGAACTCCCTCCCACCCTCAATTCATACAATTGCTAGCCTCCCATACTTTAAAAAAATCACTACACTCCCATCTAACATCCTCATGGGAATGCTCCTGTTCACACCCCTCATAACCTACTCTCTACTCCCAACTCTTTTTCCTCCTTCCTTTTTCTCAATTCCCAGCTAGCAAATTCTTGCTTGCTTCTAGCATACAACTCCTTATTTGTACCTAGTAATTTTTAGTAAAATACAAAAAAAAAAAAAAAAAATACATATATACTACTTCTAACTTTTAACCAGAAATTATAGCATGTTTTTCTCTATAATCCTCATGTAAACTATGTGTGGAACATAATCTTTGTATAATCTGTATGTGGAACATAATCTCTGTATAATCTTTATGTGGAGCTTTTCTCCCCAGGACTCCACTGAAAACGGGTTCTTTAGGCCCAATGGACTATCCTGATTAAACAACTGCAAATAAATAAATAAATAAATAAATAAATAAATAAATAAATAAATAAGTACCACTACACCACAGCAGATATACAATAACTTAGTGCTGAAAGCAATATATCATGCATTACCATGAGTGACTGTAAAGGGAAAATAGGAATGGCATAACACAAATCTTGTTCTATGGGCCTTAACCAGCAGGTGTTGTGGAATTGCATGACATGACTGTGAAAAGAGAATCAGCCATGCTAGTAGGGAATAATGTTACAGTAGCACCTTACAAACCCCACACAGTATCAGAGCAGGATAAACACTGGCATATTTGCATAGGTCACAGGCCAGACCTCCCAACAGTGACTGATCTACAGTGATGACCCAGATTTGTAAACAAATGTTAGCTGTGCCCCTCTGACTCCCTGTGAAATGTACTAACAGTAGGCAGAAAGGTGGGGTATCTCACTTAATGACAAATGTCAATAAGTGAGAGTAGACACTGCTTGCACGTCATAAAAGGTGTAGTAATACATATTCTCTGAATCCCCCAAAGTCTGAACTACAAAATGTCTGAAATATATCACAGGTGTTTCCCAGTTATATGTACCTTTCCCTGAGGCTGTTCAAATATATACCTGAGACTATCTGAGGCCTGGAAGAGTCAGAAACATGCAGGCATATCAGCTTATCTGCTGTTACACACTCTGCAAATAGCTGTAGAATGAATCCCACAAGCATGCCATTATGTAGAAGTACAACACAGAAATATCAAAGGATGTAGCCATGTACTGCTAGCAACCACCTGTGACAATGCCATTGTTCAGGTGCTGAAAAGACTGATGTGGTGCACAGTCAAAGAATAATAGGCTGACCTCTGTCTACCATCTGGATATGTCCACTGGTGGGAGCTACTCAGACAGACTACTAGCCTTTATAGACTTACAGGTACACAGCAACTCTGCATGTTCAGTAAGATAAACATCACACGATAATAAATAATGCACTCTGCACTTCTGCACCCCTACCCAAAGGTACTATATACCCGTGTAGTCAGGCACAACCAAGGGTGTAGGTAGGCATACACAGTAGTGAAATATGTCCAGTTGTCCTGAGCAGACTGCGCTAATGTCAACACAAACAAACCACAAACTATTCAGAAGTGAGTAACATACTAATGACAGTGTAGCAGCTCACAAACAGTGCATGTGCCTGATATTCATAATTGGTAGTACAACACACTTAGTTGTCCTCACCCCTCTCTCAAGGGTGGAAGGTTTCAAATATCCCTCCTAATGTATTGCATATGCACAGTTGTTGCTGGTAAAGAAATGGGCAGCTATGGACCCTCTCCACACCCATCCTGTACAGCCCGAGCTGGTTTCCCTACTGTCTTCCCCTCTTTGTGCACCATTTATCACCACATTCCTATCTCCCCATTTACTTTTCTGTCAAAGAAATGAGCGCAGGGGTTAGCGGGAGTGAGCACTTGTAAACAGTAATAAGCGGGTTTGCACCAGTGTGCGCATGTGTTCGCTTAGCTTAGCATTGCTAAGATATGATAAGCTAAGCCAAGCTTAGCTTAGTATAGCTACAATAAAATTAGCTAAGCTAAGTTTAGCTTAGCATCGCTAAGCGTCACGCAAACCCGCTTACAACTGCTTAAAAATGTCTTAGTCACTCTGTATGACAGGGCCCTTGTACTGCTCAGCATCAAAATAAAAAACCTTGTCAGTCTCGAACCCGGGACCTTGGACTCACCAGTCTGCATGAAGTACCACTACACCACAGCAGATATACAATAACTTGGTGCTGAAAGAAATATAACATGCATTACAATGAGTGAATGTAAAGGGAAAATAGGAAAGCCATAGGAATACATTGCAATAACTACTGTTGTATGCCAGTTAATTCTCTAATTCGAAAAGAAAGTACATACTCCCATGTATCCAGTGTTAGCGTTAGGAGGTGTGAGTAAACCTACACACCGAGAAGAGTGTACTGGAAGAAGCAACAGTCAGGTTACAGTACAACATGCATTTCACTGGCTACAACCCAGCTTCACATATGAGACATATACCAACCTTCTGACTGAGATAGCAGTGTCCACAGCAAACAAGCATGGTCCCCACCTTGCAAAACTGAAAGGGCTACGCCTTCTTAACCTATCATTTTATAGCAATGTCCTGAAATCACAGTGAGAACTGCAATTACCACACAGCAGACTGCATGCAATTACTAAATGGTGGACACCAATTGGTGCAGAGGCCATCACATGCACATGTGCAGATACCTAGAAAAGCAGCCTGTATCTGCTGTCCACACATGCAATAATATCATTGCAACAACTGGGAGAGAGAGAGAGAGAGCACGAGCGAGAGAGACAGAGACAGACAGACACAAACAGGCAGAAGGAGACAGACGCTGAAAACAAACAGCAACACACAGAGGAAACAAAACCAAAAAAATAAATAAATAAAAAATAAAAAACAACACCTACAACAGACGGAGGTGAGGAATACAAAGGTAAGGTATGTAACAGATATGTATTTGCTGACATCCAACAGATGTGTCTGAAGGGTACTCTACATACTGTGAATCATCCATATGTGGCAGCAGTCCGTATCTATATGTACATGCACATTTGCATAGGGCAAGGGACATACTTCAACTGTTAGTGAAGGCTGGACATACGTATGAGGATAACCAGAGTCACCTGTTGTGGGGAGTGAACACATATGTTGTCATCATAGATAATGCTGACAGGGATGTCCTTCGCTTATATCCTAGAGGTGCTGCTGTACTTACCCAGTAGTAGTCTTTCAGGTATTTCACCTTGCTGAAATGCAGCGCTTAGACCACTTTCCCTCCTTATGCCAGCATGATGGACACTTACTGGGTGTGTCACCAAGATGTTTGTTATGCTGCCATCTGCTGCACACACAACTTGGCAGTTTAGGGATGGCCAGCCCTTTCTGTTTATGTATATTTCTGCTTCTAGATATATGGGAGTCTTAATAGAGATGTGGGTTAGCTTATTGCACTAAGTACATGTGGAAAGTTTGTGAGGTTAAAGAACTGGTGCATAACAGTTCTCCACTCCATGGAGTTAGATGGAAAGTGTATGTATTCATCTACCTTTTTGCACATTGCTGCCATGAATTTTGACAGGATATGAGTGGCAGCTGTCTGTGACACTTCTATATCATCTTCTGCATGTCTCTGGAATGTCCCAGATACCAGTACGCCTAGGCTCAGACACACTTTTGTTTCGAGAGGAATGGAGTTGCATTGCAGTGTTCACACAGACATGTGTGAGGCATACATGTTGCACACAGCCTGCAACAGCTGTCTGTCTAGGCAGTCCCTGTCAATGATTTCTTGATCTGACAGTTGGCTTAGGTGCAGCCTTGCTGTTTTGTCTATTTGGCTGTTTTCTAGGATGCACAACCAGAACCTTCTTCATAGGTTTGCAGTACTGCACCCTGTTCCAGTTTGTTCACTCCAGGTAGCTTATTTGTATATTTTTTTCAGAATTGTTACGGATTCAATAGAATTCCATGAGGCTAGC
>NC_056726.1:94741553-94794053 GCF_019279795.1 Protopterus annectens | reverse complement strand
TCGATATGAAGAACATCTAGTTGGATCTTTATTAGGTTTTAAAATTGGTGAAATAAATGTATATTGCCAAGATGGGGGGGGTTATTAACTCAGTTTGGGCCAGAATAAAAACCTTATGTATTAATGAATATGTAGTTTTAGAAAGGATTTTATATATCTCTGGTATAATACCATCATTACCCGGTGCTTTGTTTGATTTAAGCTTATTTATTTGTGTAATAACTTCTGTATATGAAATACTCTTGTCCAATAGTTTAATCTGTTGTTTATTAAGATTGGGCTACTTTTGATGTGAGTTCTTTATATACTAATATCAATTTGAGGTGAGGGTTGAAGGCTATCCATAATATTATGGTGAGGGCCCTCATACTGGGTTTATTTGTAGTTTATTGGAGTTTTGTCTGATGCATAATTACTTCAGGTTTGAGGATAAAATATATTTTGGAAAAGAAGGGAACAGCCATGGGTGGCCCTTATGCACCTATGTATGCCATTATTTATATAGGTTATTTTGAAAAACAATTGATGTATGCTACAGAGTTTTTTTCTGAACAAGTTGTATTATTCAAATTCAAACATTATATAGATGATTTGTTTTTGGTGTGCAGGGGGGACCCATCGCTGTTTGTTGAATTCGTGGGTATGTTGAATACTAATGAACATGGATTGAAATTTTCTTTTGCTTATCACAAATCTTCCATACAATATTTGGATGTAAAATTTTATGTGGCTGAGAAGTACTGTGTTCAATTCAGACCATATAGAAAGCCTACTGCAGTCAACAACTTTTTAAATGCTGACAGCATGCATCCATCTCATATTATTGAGTCCCTTCTCTTTCGGAAATTTAAGCGCATCTCCCAGAACACTTCTGCTGATTGATTTAGGGAGAAATTTTTACAGGAAGTCAATGATAGGTTCTTGGTAAGGGGCTATAAAAAAGATGTGTTGGATTGGGCTAAAGAAAAACTTAATGCCAACATGAAGGTTAAACATTTTGTAAGGAGTGTTGGTTTCAGTTGCAGAGTGTGCTTATGCATGCATGTCACGTGTAGTTAAACAAGGTATCTGTATCACTTGGGCACACAAGCATGCAGAGGGGTACATATGTAGTCTTTTCTTTGTAGCACACTTTGCTGTGTTTTTGCAGCTAATGTTTTGCTTAGTAAAGCAATTACATTTTTGTTGACAACCACAGCTGTTGCACCCCACAGGGGTATATGACAAGGTGCCCATTGCAGTGTCAGTGCCACTTAACTACTATTGTCAGTCCATATATATGTGTTTATCTGTGTTGCTTTACCTGATAAGGGCTGGGGTCATGCAATAGTGTCATGTACATTATCCTTGGGATTCTAGGGTGAGTTTGGTGGTATGGGGTGCTAGGATGTGCTGTGGTTGTGTTCCTTTATGTCAGTCAGTCCACTGTCCTTTGTCAGTGGATTAAAGTGATAGCTGTCATGCCACATACTTTCTCTGCCAGGTATTCACAACATATAGCTGATTTTCATTGCTGTCATTATTGCACAGCTGTGGGTCCTGCCATCAGTGCTGTGAATCAGCTTATGTGAATAGTGATACTTGTGCAACCATTTGTGTACTCACTGTATGCTACAGTGTGCTGCAGTCCTTCACAGTGACATCATTTTTTTTTTAGTTCCTATTGCTCTTGTGGGAGCACAGGTTATCCTTCCCACCATTGTCTTCTCGTATTCATCCACACATATATATTCAGGCTGTCTTCCAACATAGTAGTAACAGTCTGCTCATTATGGGAAACGTATAACTTGCAGGGATTGTCATTCCAGTTATGTGGTCACTGCTGGCATTTATCCTTCTATGTACCTGCCTGCATTCCCTTTTTTAAAGTTGTTTGTTGTTTATTTTATATGTGTGTGTGTGGTGTTTCATTATGAATAGCTTTGGGATTCTGATGATTACATTAATAAATGCTTATTCACACACTCCTGCCTGTGATTCATTGCATTTGATGAGTCCTGCTGGACTGGCTATTATTTTTTAGAGGGTTCATCTTCATTTTTGTCCTTTCATATATCATTGACATTACTCTGTGGACTATTGTCACCATAATGCTAACTGTAGTGCTTGCCTATTCTCCATATTATAAAACTTGGCACAGTATGTTTGCCAGTTTAGGTGATGCCTACAAATTAACACCTTTCTTTTGGAATCTGGCCACAAGTTTAAGTTAATTTGCAACATGGATGCTTAACAGTATCCTTTTAGCATGCCCAATTCTGTTCAACTCAGTTATCTAACTGCACTGAAGCAAATTTAAAATGTATTCATGACTTGTGGTCCTTACCCTTGAATATGCGTTTCTCTCAAAATATTTAAATCAAAATTTGAAAGATACATTCTCTTTAGAAAAATTTAAATGTATGCAGTTAGTAAAAGTTTCCATTCATTTTATTTTTGCTTGTCTCTACTGCTGTATCTGTTCTGTGATCCTATAGTTGCAAAATTTGTGAAGCAATGACAAAAATGCATTAGACAGTCATTTTGACCTTGAGTTAAATGAATCAAGAGGGGAATCTGACTTGAATGTGAATTGATAAGAAAATGAACACGTGCTTCAGCAGTCACTGCTCTACATCGCCTAGGACACTGAAACATTTAAATGTTTTATGTTCCTGTAGACAGAGTGATGAATTCAATCTTTACTGGCCTGGCTATTAACTGGTTACAGAAGATGAACTGAGTAGGCTTAAAATATAGCCTGACTCAAGTTTGTTCTGTTTGAACATTTTTATTTATAAGCCTGAATGGCATTTTTAATTATTAATTTTAGTTTGCTAAATGATACAGAAGAGCATTGAGACATGAAGTATAAACGCAGAAAAAGGAATGCTTGGGGCAGAAGTCCAGCTATCACATAAGATACCATTGCACACTGTCTTGCATTTTACAAATATTATTCTTTTTAACATATTCCTAGTCAGCCTGTGACTACTCTGTGAAGAAAATAATGCTTTCCCACATCCTATTACACTTTTTTGTATCTATACTTGGCCCTTGTACAGTTTTTCTTGTAAGATTTTACTTTCAACTATGATTTCATATACTTAACTTTTTTTCATTATGTCGACTGTCTTCCTTGCACATTGATCATGCCAATTCTGCTACAAACCACATATAACTTTACCTACTCTGATCTGGATAACCTTTCTTGGTCTTTGCAGAGATTCTACAGCATTTAACAACACAAATGGTTGATTAATTGCTCTTTTCATTATACTGGTGAAGCGTGTCTCTTTGTATTCCAAAAAAGACCATAGCTACTGCTTTCTTATACTCATTTCCTGCTGCATTGTTTTAGGAAGTAATTATTCATTCATGCTTCTGAACTTTTATTCTTTAAAGTTTGCGAGTCCTCCATCTGCATACTTTTTTTTTTGTTTGGAGTCAGCCTAAACCCAGGGCTAATTATTATGTACGGTTTTACATTTAGCCACAGCTACCATAGATTAAATGATTCTTGCCACTTTGCAGTTTAATTTCTCCTTTTCTACAAAGTGGCATGTATCATCTCTGTTGCAAAAGTTTGTTTCACCTACAAAGATACATGCTTTAGATATATGTTAGTAGATGTAAGTAGTATAACATCCAGCAAATATGCCATTGTGAATTACTTTCCTGTGTTTTGCACAGACTTTGTATATGTACAGTGACTGCATTTACATGAGAGGTACTGTACAATTACTGCAGTTCTGCTTTGACTACTTGAATCATAAACATCATAGACCAAGTGATAAGATAATTCACAAATGCACATAGTCATGGTACCAGTTTAAAAGGTGAGTCTTTTATGAATACTAAATGGTACACTTGAGACTAATTTTGCCTTTGAGTAGCATTGTTTATTTTATTTAGACCATAGCTGTCCAACAGGCTATGGTCTAAAGAACATTTAAAATAACTAGATTACTTGCGGTCAGTTGATCCTGTCATTTTAAAAAGTGTGTTCAGGACTTTCCAGTTAACCACATATCATGTTAGTATGTCTGCATGTACACTAAAGTGGAAAAGAGTACAGCCTCAGGATGGTTCCTTATTATTTCGTTGGTAGTGTCGGATATTGTTGGTGATCTTGGTGTTTTTTTTTGCAGTCTGCATAAGTTTGAATGACTGGTAAGTTATGTGTGTGTGTGTGTGCGTGTGTGTGTGTGTGCGCATGTGTGTGTCTGTGCATGCATGTGTGTGTGTGTATGTGTGTGTGTGTGTGTGTGTGTGTGTGTGTATGTGTGTGTGTGTGTGTGTGTGTGTGTGTGTGTGTGTGTGTGTGCGTGTATGCGTGCTTGTAATCTAATTGTGTGTTTGCTTGTGTTTGTATGCACCTAATGTTTACAGGAGTGATGAGTGCTTGTGTGAATGAAGTGGGAAAACAGAGTGATTGCATGCATGTGTGTTTCTATGGGTGAAATACTGGTGTGTGAGTAGTCTTTAAGAGTGATGCATGCCTGTGTGAGGTAGAAAATCAGAGAGACTATGTTGAGAGGTATGGGTGCAACTCCCAACTTCCCCCTCCACACACACACACCCACACACATATACACTGTGTATGTATGCATGTGATAATGCTGTGTGAGGTTTGTTTGCATAATTGATGTATGCCTGTGTGAAAACTGGATTGACTGTGTGCATGTTTGCACGTGTGAATATGAGAATTACTTCAAAATGTGCTTGGGTGTAGTTTGGAGCATGGTTGTTAAGTCAGCTGCATGTGTGTGTTTGTCTGTGTGTGTTTGGGAATTGGGGATACCCATACAGCTCAACCTGTAGATATTGAAAATAGGAACAAATGCCCTTTAGTAGATTTTTAACAGGTTATTCCTTCTTTTCATCTACTTATGAGTGTGTGGATGTTGAGGGGAGTGTGTGTACGTTAGGGGGATTAAGGGTTGTACCCATACCTCTCAACATCACAAAACAATGGAAAAGTATTAGCACATTATCAGAAAGATGGTATAAAATATGTAGACCTTAATGAACTTCCATACAAGGTAGTTTATTTTTGCTTTATAAAACGAGAGATTTAAGATGCTTGTCCTCTCTCAATTATTGCTACCACTGCTATGTTGGTCATGTAGTGTGTTTTTTCTGTGGTCTAGACAGCTTCAAAAAATCACATATGATGAAGGGGATTGAGAGGCTTGTATGAAGGGGGGATGTACCGCACAAATAGGGACATCTTGTGCAGAGGTCAATTAGGCCTGAAAATAAGAACAATAGAGATATCTTGTGAATCAGTTGATCAAGTGTCAAAATAGGAAAGTTCCTCCAAAATTAGAGACAGCTGAGAAGTCTGGGCATAT
Organism: Protopterus annectens; assembly: GCF_019279795.1. Taxonomy (NCBI): domain Eukaryota; kingdom Metazoa; phylum Chordata; order Ceratodontiformes; family Protopteridae; genus Protopterus; species Protopterus annectens. Next base: position 94,788,717 of record NC_056726.1, on the reverse strand, counting down.
GTTTAAGTCAGCAGACAATAAAAATAAGAGATGAGGGCCTAGAAAGGCAGCATAGGTCAACTTAAAATAATTTTGGGAGCAACAGTAATTAAAATGTAGGTAAATCCAGCAACAAATCTCGGTATTTAATGGTAATACATTTTAATTGTTATTCAAGTCTTTTATTAATTTTAATTATTAAAATGTAATATATAAAAGACTTGAATACCAATTAGCATTTTATAACTATTACATGCCCAGAATTGTAGCTGGATGCACCTACTTTTCAGTTATCTTTTCCTCCAATGTTATCTGTGGTAGGTTTTCAAGTCATTTTATATATTTAATAATTAAAATGTATACAAGACTTGAATATCCTACTGTTGTCTCTCTCAGAAGGAATGAAGGATACCACTTAGAAAGCATGAGATACAAAAATGATTGAAAATATAAGCAGGTTATCAAAGAAGCAGTGCAAATGTAGACTTTAAAGTATTGTATTGAAACCATAGAAAGTCATTTATTTTTGCTAATGAAAAAAGGAGATGTAGGTTGTGTATCTTCCCTATTAGGAATGCAATTAGATGCAGCCTGTGCCATGATCTCAAGGCCTGTATCACTGTTTTTGATTTTAAGGGAGAAAGATCAAGTAAGTGTAATTATTGAAAAGTAATCTTTTATTTGGTAGGGTGATGGAGAGTGTGTGTGTAATTCATTGACTAGAACATTTACTGTGAACTGGGTGCATATTTGGCAGAGAATTATTTATGGCACACTCACACCACCAGTCTCACATAGACCTATGAAACCAGCACTGGCAAAAAACACACATAAATACATGAAAACATACTCGGAGACTTTAAATAAAAATTTGCAAAAGCAACAGAGACCTCCAAAGCAGACATCTAAACAACCTCCACCCACCAGCACAAACCATGAAACATATACTTCACAAAACCAGTGCGCCACACAACCACAGCCCTTAAGGCAAAACAACATACCCAACACACTAGTAATAGGTGACTCTATAGTCAGGCACACTGAAGTCCCACTCACTAGGCTGAACAAGGAGAAGGTTACTGTTAGCTGCCTGTCGGGTGTCAGGATCTGCCACATAACACAAGCACTCAGGTCACTCCAGAACAAGTACAAATATGACTCTGGCATTGTCCATGTTGGTGTGAATGACCTGAGCCATACCTCCCTGGACTACATGAAAAGAGACATGGAGGAGCTCTCTGATCACATATCCCAGGCCGGTATGACCCTGACCCTGCGTAGCATCCTGCCCTCACCAAGAATGATACCACTGTATAGAGAAGAAATTATCGATTTCAACAATTGGCTAAGCTTCTGGTGTCATTCAAAGGGGATCCAGTGTCTGTCAGCCTGGGATGGCATGCTCAACAAGCCACACTGCTTCGCTAGAGATGGCTTGCCCCTGTCACCCTTAGGCTTTCGATTACTGGCCAATGCTCTTGCCACCCCCATAGTGCCTTTTTTAGGCAAGGCTCAAAAGACAAACCCACCACCGTAAATAGCACAAGTAACAAAAAACTGAGGGTAATGCTACTCAATGCCAGAAGTCTAAACCTCAAAATGCATGCACTCGAGGAACTCCTCAGTATGGAGAAAATCGATATATGTGCAGTAACAGAAACCTGGTTTAAGGCTCCAGAGAGCACCCCAGCACTACCAGGCTACAACTCATACCATATATTTCGGCCACAAAACCCGGACCGAAATACAAAAGGCGGAGGAGTATCCATATTCATCAAGGATACCCACACCTCCAGGTTAGTGGCACAGCACGATGCTTCAGAGATCATCCATGTGCAACTAACAATGGGCAAAACTGCTATTCAAATTATAGCTTGCTACAGATCACCCACCATGTCCCAGGACCCCCACTCCGCATTCCTGGAAACATTGGAAAACATAAAGGTCCTACCAAACAACCTGTTATTGGGTGATTTCAATTACCCAAGCATTAACTGGGAGAACTACTCAAGTACAAACTCCCTTGCCCAACATTTCTAGAATTTATAAACTCAAATGCCCTGGATCAACTGGTCAACACCTCCACCAGAGGTGACAACATATTGGACCTGGTCATCACCAACATGGGCGATCAGTGTTCCACACTGGAGGTCAACTCCTCGCTGGTTAGATCTGACCATAAACTAATCACTCTGAATATCCATATTCTGCCACCACCACTGGTCAAAGAAACCACTGTGAAAAACTTTTCAAAAGCAAACTTCATGTTACTTAAGACCGAGGTGGGAAGTTTCGAAGCCCCCATGCTAAAGGATAACGCTGTCCAAGCAGCAAAATCCTTTATTAATGCACTCTATGGGCACCTACAAGAATGCATGGATCATGCTATCCCAAACAAAACCAAGACTCACTCCTCCAGGAAAAGGAAACCAGTCTGTTGGACCCCTGCCATAAACAAGCTATACAATAGAAGGAGGAAACTAACACAGAAAAGAGTAAAATCCCAAGAAGGGAAGACATCCCTGATCAGTATCAGCAAGAAACTACGTTCCCCCATAAAATCATCCAAGGCTAGCTTCAAAAGAAAAATTGCTATGGACTGCAAAGATAAACACAAGGCATTCTTTAGCTATGTCAAGAATCCAAGTGGCAAGTCTCATAGGTTAGTACTAAGCTAACTGCCCTTGCGAGCCATTTTAAGCCTAGCCAATTATTCCTTGTGAGACACAAATCCTGCTCCTTGTGTTTGTAAGGCAGACACCTTAACCATTAGGCCACCCGCCCAACCATCAGACTTAGTTCAAAATGGCACAAAATATAATGAACTGACTGATATAGCCAACATCCTGGCAGACAGGTTCAGTGCAAACTTCACCCCCCTCTCACCCCCAAAAGGGCCTATAACTATACCGGAAGAATTTAGTGCCTCTGAAATCACAGACACTCAGGTTAAAACAGCCCTCTCCAAAGCCACAAACACAGCATCCTACATGAGCTCAAAGATGAACTAACCCCTCACCTAAACACACTGTTTAAACTCAGCCTCTCCACAGGGTACATGCCCACAGAGTGGCGCACAGCAATGGTTATTCTGCTCCACAAAGGTGGAGCCACAATGGACCCCGGGAACTATCGCCCTATAAGCCTGACTAGCTTTGTCTGCAAAGCTATGGTGCGCATCATCATGGATCTCATTAACAGAGACATTAGAAACCTCCAAACACTAGACCCTACCTAGTTCGGCTTTTTTAAGGGCAGATCATGCCTCCTAAACCTGGTGGATGTCTTTGAGACAGTTACCAAGGCTATAGACAAGGGAAAGGTGGTCCACACAGCCTACCTGGACCTCACAAAGGCCTTTGACACCATTCCCCACTCAGGTATTATAGACAAGCTCACCAACCTGAACATAAACCCCTACATCGTGAGATGGGTTTCCAACTGGCTCACAGATGGAACCGATATGGTAAGAGTTGTGGGAGCTAGGTCTGACTTTAAACAGGTTACAAGTGGCATTCCCCAGGGCTCAGGCCTAGGACCCCTACTGTTCGGCATAAATTTCTCAGAGGTACAGGCAAGCACAGGAGGACTATGGCTGAGCAAGTTCACAGACAACTGCAAACTAGGGGCTATAATTGACTCTCTGGCTGACACAGACATCCTCCAAAAGTGTCTCACTGAGTCAGATACCAGGTGTCAAAACCATGGCCTCAAGCTAAATGCCAGAAAGTGCATAGTCATCCCCTTTGGAAAAAACAAAGTACCCACAATCTACCACATAGGTGGTAGCCCCCTAAATACGTAAGACATAATAAAGGATCTGGGGACCCAAGTAGATGCAGAAAAATGAAAAAAAGCCAGCACCCTGGAGAATCTGAATACAATGATTTATTTGAACTAGACCGGTTTCAGCACAAGGCTTTCCTCAGTAGTACATAGAAAAGTAACTGGGTCAGAGTCTTATATAGCTTCAACCAATTAGATTAATGACATAATTTCCTGTGGTTGAAAAAAGCAAAAAGAGGTTATGATAAATTATCACAAGTAATCACATTTCAAATATAAAGAATGTTATTCATCTATTCAAAAATGTCAGGTTAATGTTTATATATATATAGCATAATAATGCAAATGAAATTGTTTATATATATATGGCATAATAATGCAAATGAAATAAACATAATGATGGGGTTGCTGAAAAGGAATGGTGAATTTAAAATGGTTAAATATACAATAAAGTAATGAGCAAGAGCATATAAAAAGTCGAATGAAAAAAATCAGAAAGTAACAATGACAACTGCACAAAATAATTGGACTGACTAGTAAATGCTAGAAAGTCATAATTTGTCATTTAGTCCTGGGGAGAAAAGCCCCCCAAGTTTTATTATCCACCTCCTTTCTTTTTTGTTAAGAATGTCATGCCACCCTACCTTGAAGGTTCGGTTACCAATAATGCGATCAATGATGGTAAATGAAAATTTAGCAGTGGAATGTTTAATTGTGTGTCTGTATAGCGCATTGGTTATTCTCTGGTTCCTGATGTCCCCTAAATGTTCCGAAATTCTGATACGAAACTGTCTGGATGTTTGGCCAATGTAAAAGGCCTGACAGGTGCATGTGGCTAGGTAAACTATCCAGTCTGAACTGCAATTACCAAAGAATTCAATATTGAATATTTGTCCTGTGTTTTTGCTGGTGAAGCTAGTGGTCTTGAAAATGTAGCTACAAAAGCTACAGTGGCCACAGGGGTAAATGCCAATTAATTTGTCTCCTGTGAGTGTCCTTTGTGTAAGATTGTCATCCTTTGGGTTTGTTCTTTTGTAATGAGAAAAGTGAGAACTAAGTGATTTACCCTTTCTATATGAAAAATAGCTCCGTTCCCCTAAATAATCCTCCAAAAGGGGGTGCGAGTTGAGTATGTTCCAATGGTTATTAATGATATTAATCAAATTCCTGCTGTTCCGGCCATAGGTCGTGACAAATCTGCATAAGTTGGAACCATTATCTCTGTTTCTTCTGTTATATTGTAAAAGAGAATCTCTAGGTTCGATATTGCTGGATTGAATGGCTGAGTGGATAATCTGCGGTGAATACCCCCTGGACAAAAATCTGTTGGTTAAATCAGTTTGATGTTTAGTAAGGTCATCCTGTGAGGAACATATTCTTTTTATCCTCAGAAACTGAGACTTGGGAATGTTTTTGGTGATGTGTTTGGGATGAAAGCTATCCGCATGCAAAAGAGTATTGAATTGTGGGAATTTCCTGTAGACAGATGTTTGAAGTGTATTATCTGATTGTCTTATTAGATGAACATCCAAAAAATGAATTTCATTCAAATGATGTTCCTCCGTAAATTCAATACCCCAGATATTCCCGTTCAAATATTCCATGAATTCCTGGAGGTATTCATTACCTCCCTTCCAAACCAACCAACAATCGTCCAGGTATCTTCTCCATATATCAATTTCTGGTAAGTATATGTTGTGCATTGGATTGTATATGATGGTTTCTTCTATGTAGCCCATAAAAAGGTCTGCATAGATGGGTGCAAAAGATGCACCCATGGCCGTCCCTTGAAGTTGCCAATAACAATCCTGTTGGAAATAGAACACATTTTTGGTCAAGATGTGTTCAGCCATACATATTATAAGTGTATTCATTCCTGGTGGATATAGATTTGATTTGTTAAGCCAAAATTCCAATGCCATCAGACCTGCCCAGTGAGGAATGCTAGTGTATAAAGATGATACATCCAAGGTACACATAAGCCAATCCGGATCCAGCTGTGATTCTGTGACTATCTGCAAGAATTCAGTGGTGTCCTGTATTCTTGCACGAATCTGTGTTAATAATGGTTTCAATTTTTCAGTAAGAAAGGCAGATAGGGGTTCCGTAAGTGAACCAATGCCAGATGCAATTGGTCTGCCGGGCGGTTGTTGTATAGATTTGTGAATTTTTGGTAATAGATATAGGTATTGTTTTGCAGGCTCTTTGACTGTCAGATGTGCTTTGATTTTCTCTGAAATTATACCAGCCTCAACTGCCTGTTCCAGAAATTGATTTATTTCCGTTTGAAAGCATGGTGTAGGATCAATATCCATCTTCATGTAATGGTGATGATTGGATAACTGTCTGTAACCTTCACCTTGATAGTGATCATTATCCATAACCACAACCGCACCCCCTTTGTCTGCAGGAATAATGACAATATCTCTGTTGTTTTTAAGTTGTGTAAGAGCTAGTTGTTCCTTTTGTGAAAGATTATTCCTCATGATATCTGTGGAGCTAAAATGAAAATGTATATCCTTTATGACTGCCTGCTGAAAAACAGCGACATGTTTGTCCATGGGAGGGGTGAAAGATGATTTATGGAATCTAAAATTTGATGATCTTTGAGTGTCATTAGTTTTATCCTGTTTTTGGAAAAATATTCTGAGGTTAATCTTTCTACAAAACTCTAAAGTGTCAGATACCAAGGAGCTTTCATCAATAAAGAAACCAGGAATAAAACCGAGGCCTTTATTCGATAAAGCATGTTGTTCATCAGATAAAACATGTTTTGAAATAAGTACACTAGTATGCTGTTCATTTACTTCACTACTGACATGAATAGTTCTTCTAAGCTTGTGACCCCTGTGTTTCCTGCCTGCTCTGTGTTTCTTGCCCCTAAAGGGGTTTCAGCTGTTCTGCCCCTTTTGGCATTTGGAGAATCCCCAATGTTGGGTATATCTGTGTCTGTAGTGGAGGATTCCTCACCAGATGTAATGTAACCTGTTCCTGTCTTTTTTAAGATGGACCGAGGTTTGCCCTAAATCTGCACTCTTCTGTGATTCAAATTTTTGAGATTTTTTTGAAATAACTTCCTTTCCTGATTTGCTCTCACAATCTAGTTTTGCTCTCAGTTCAGATCCCATCTTTTCACAAGTTCCAGCAACTTATTGTCATGGATCTCCAAAAATTACTATTAGGTTTATGCCCCGATAAGGATGACTTAAAAATCTTTGGCATTGGCACTGATTCAAGTGACACACAAAATTTGGAAAGAACAGATCCAGTTGACGGTTGCGAAAACTCTTTCTATAAGCTTGGTAAACAAATTAAAGTATTGAGAACAAACATTTGGCATCACAAATTGTTCAAAGCTTACCAAGTGCAAAACATATCCCCTAGAGGATTGAGATGCAAAATTCAACCACTAGTTGCTATACCAGATGATGCTTTGCTTAAAGAATGGCAAATAGCGCAACAAGAAGATGCTATGGCCAGGGTTAATATACTATCATCATTTTATGAGAGAACTGTATAAGCAAACATAGTGGGAGTAGAAAAAACTTGTCATAATCTCAAACAATTTGAGGATAACACAAATTTTCGAGATTGTTTGAGCAAATTAGCCAAGGAAGTATCTACTTTGGAAAATAACCTTAAAAGCAAGAAATTGCATAAATTTGCCCGCGATAAGGAAGACTATGAGAAGGGCAGACAATTTGAATCACAGAAGGGTGTCAGGTTTGCTCAGGACACCAAGAATGTGTCTTTTGTACGTAAAAAAAGACCTTGGTCCATCTTAAAAAAGACAGGAACAGGTTACATTACATCTGGTGAGGAATCCTCGACTACAGACACAGATATACCCAACATTGGGGATTCTCCAAATGCCTAAAGGGGCAGAACAGCTGAAACCCCTTTAGGGGCAAGAAACACAGAGCAGGCAGGAAACACAGGGGTCACAAGCTTAGAAGAACTATTCATGTCAGTAGTGAAGTAAATGAACAGCATACTAATGTACTTAACATTTCAAAACATGTTTTATCTGATGAACAACATGCTTTATTGAATAAAGGCCTCGGTTTTATTCCTGGTTTCTTTATTGATGAAAGCTCCTTGGTATCTGACACTTTAGAGTTTTGTAGAAAGATTAACCTCAGAATATTTTTCCAACAACAGGATAAAACTAATGACACTCAAAGATCATCTGATTTTAGATTCCATAAATCATCTTTCACCCCTCCCATGGACAAACATGTCGACGTTTTTCAGCAGGCAGTCATAAAGGATATACATTTTCATTATAGCTCCACAGATATCATGAGGAATAATCTTTCACAAAAGGAACAACTAGCTCTTACACAACTTAAAAACAACAGAGATATTGTCATTATTCCTGCAGACAAAGGGGGTGCGGTTGTGGTTATGGATAATAATCACTATCAAGGTGAAGGTTACAGACAGTTATCCAATCATCACCATTACATGAAGATGGATATTGATCCTACACCATGCTTTCAAACGGAAATAAATCAATTTCTGGAACAGGCAGTTGAGGCTGGTATAATTTCAGAGAAAATCAAAGCACATCTGACAGTCAAAGAGCCTGCAAAACAATACCTATATCTATTACCAAAAATTCACAAATCTATACAACAACCGCCCGGCAGACCAATTGTATCTGGCATTGGTTCACTTACGGAACCCCTATCTGCCTTTCTTACTGAAAAATTGAAACCATTATTAACACAGATTCATGCAAGAATACAGGACACCACTGAATTCTTGCAGATAGTCACAGAATCACAGCTGGATCCGGATTGGCTTATGTGTACCTTGGATGTATCATCTTTATACACTAGCATTCCTCACTGGGCAGGTCTGATGGCATTGGAATTTTGGCTTAACAAATTAAATCTATATCCGCCAGGAATGAATACACTTATAATATGTATGGCTGAACACATCTTGACCAAAAATGTGTTCTATTTCCAACAGGATTGTTATTGGCAACTTCAAGGGACGGCCATGGGTGCATCTTTTGCACCCATCTATGCAGACCTTTTTATGGGCTACATAGAAGAAACCATCATATACAATCCAATGCACAACATATACTTACCAGAAATTGATATATGGAGAAGATACCGGGACGATTGTTGGTTGGTTTGGAAGGGAGGTAATGAATACCTCCAGGAATTCATGGAATATTTGAACGGGAATATCTGGGGTATTGAATTTACGGAGGAACATCATTTGAATGAAATTCAGTTTTTGGATGTTCATCTAACAAGACAATCAGATAATACACTTCAAACATCTGTCTACAGGAAATTCCCACAATTCAATACTCTTTTGCATGCGGATAGCTTTCATCCCAAACACATCACCAAAAACATTCCCAAGTCTCAGTTTCTGAGGATAAAAAGAATATGTTCCTCACAGGATGACCTTACTAAACATCAAACTGATTTAACCAACAGATTTTTGTCCAGGGGGTATTCACCGCAGATTATACACTCAGCCATTCAATCCAGCAATATCGAACCTAGAGATTCTCTTTTACAATATAACAGAAGAAAAAGAGATAATGGTTCCAACTTATGCAGATTTGTCACAACCTATGGCCGGAACAGCAGGAATTTGATTAATATCATTAATAACCATTGGAACATACTCAACTCGCACCCCCTTTTGGAGGATTATTTAGGGGAACGGTGCTATTTTTCATATAGAAAGGGTAAATCACTTAGTTCTCACTTTTCTCATTACAAAAGAACAAACCCAAAGGATGACAATCTTACACAAAGGACACTCACAGGAGACAAATTAATTGGCATTTACCCCTGTGGCCACTGTAGCTTTTGTAGCTACATTTTCAAGACCACTAGCTTCACCAGCAAAAACACAGGACAAATATTCAATATTGAATTATTTGGTAATTGCAGTTCAGACTGGATAGTTTACCTAGCCACATGCACCTGTCAGGCCTTTCACATTGGCCAAACATCCAGACAGTTTCGTATCAGAATTTCGGAACATTTAGGGGACATCAGGAACCAGAGAATAACCAATGCACTATACAGACACACAATTAAACATTCCACTGCTAAATTTTCATTTACCATCATTGATCGCATTATTGGTAACCGAACCTTCAAGGTAGGGTGGCATGACATTCTTAACAAAAAAGAAAGGAGGTGGATAATAAAACTTGGGGGGCTTTTCTCCCCAGGACTAAATGACAAATTATGACTTTCTAGCATTTACTAGTCAGTCCAATTATTTTGTGCAGTTGTCATTGTTACTTTCTGATTTTTTTCATTCGACTTTTTATATGCTCTTGCTCATTACTTTATTGTATATTTAACCATTTTAAATTCACCATTCCTTTTCAGCAACCCCATCATTATGTTTATTTCATTTGCATTATTATGCCATATATATATATATAAACAATTTCATTTGCATTATTATGCTATATATATATAAACATTAACCTGACATTTTTGAATAGATGAATAACATTCTTTATATTTGAAATGTGATTACTTGTGATAATTTATCATAACCTCTTTTTGCTTTTTTCAACCACAGGAAATGATGTCATTAATCTAATTGGTTGAAGCTATATAAGACTCTGACCCAGTTACTTTTCTATGTACTACTGAGGAAAGCCTTGTGCTGAAACCGGTCTAGTTCAAATAAATCATTGTATTCAGATTCTCCAGGGTGCTGGCTTTTTTTCATTTTTGGAGCTACCGTACTTGCTTGCCTGGCACCAGCCTAACTTGCTAGCTATCTCCTCATACGACCCAAGTAGATGGTAACCTCTCCTTTGATAATTGCATTGCCAAAGTGGTCAAAAAATTCTTTTGTGTGGCCCACCTAATCACAAAAGGGTTTGCATCCAGATCGAAAGAGGTCATTGGGCCCCTCTACGCATCACACATCAGACCCATCATTGAGTACAATGCCCCATTTGGGATGTACCTTAAAAGACACCTGCAGCAACTGAAAAGACCACAGAAGTACCTCACTGAGAGGATCACTGGCCTCAAGAAGATGCCCTATGCAGCTTAACTGAAGAAACTCTAGCTGTACTCGGTTGCATACCGCCTACTCAGAGGTGATCTCTGCCTGACAAACAAGGCCATGTCCAACCCAGAATTGATGGACATGCTCCACCTAAAGAAAACCATATCCCCTCGAGCCACATGCTCCAGGGATCTAAACCTCACCACAACAATAAATAGGACGTGCTGGAGGGATAGATTCCTGTCCTAGAGACTTCCCATGCTCTGGAACAAGATTCTAGTCTACATTAGGCAGATCTCCTCGCTAACCCTCTTCAGGAGAAACCTTGATGAGTGAATTGGAAACAGAAAGTTTATCCCAGGGATCACTTCAATGGTTCTGCTGGACAGAGGCACGGGGACCTAATCTAAGGGGGCAGCAAAAGCCAACACATTCCATCTAAGCTTATAAATGCCTTCGGGCAGATAGCCTAGGGTCTACCTATGAACCTATGAACTTTCCCTGCATTGTGTGCAATATTATTAAACAGTAAACTGCTTTATTTGGTGTGTGCATATTGTTATCTATACTGGATATTTTAGCACTCCCTGCATTTCTTGTCATTTGTGAGGAATTTGCAAAGGTATTTACTAACCAGTCATTACAGCCTGGGTGTGTCACTGACTTAGTGTGTATTTCTGGAGTGAGTGCCTGAATTGCTGTTATAACTGCTGTGCATAACTGATTGGAGAATGGGATTGTTTGCCAAATTTGTTCTATGTAGTTGTGACACTGTTTTTCTGCCTGAACTTAGCTTGCATTTCTCAGCTTTGTGCTAGAATTGTTGTACATAGCCAACTGGTGTAGAGGGATTGATTGAAAGTGAAATTTGTTTTTCTCTGCAGTTGTGACACATTTCTGCCTGCACTGACCATTTTTTTCGGTATGAATTGATGTTCATTTTTTTACCCTTGCACTGATGTTCTGTTCTCTTTCTGCCTGCATTAATGTTAAATATTTTCCCCACTTGCACTGATGTTGAGTGTTTTTTTTTCTGCCTGCTCTGATGTTGAGCTTTTTCTGCCTGCACTTGTGCTGTTTTTTTTCTGCCTGCACTGATGTTAAGTTTTGCAATTATGAAGAGATGGCAAGGTTCAATTCTTCCTACGTACTGTAATCCATTTTTCTGCCTGTGCTGATATTTATTTTTTAGAGGGGGGAAGTTACAACAAAAAGGTAACTGAATTGTAGTGGTTTGGTTTATTTTCTTAGGTTCAGAGTTTCAGTGTTTTTTTTTTTGCCTGTAATAATACAGAAGTGTATCTAAAACCACTAGTGTTTGTTTTTCCTTCATGACTGAAGTGCACTTTTGACTATAGAGTATATACAAAGTGGCTACATCTTCAATATGGTAATGTGCCCCCCGATCCTCTCCAAATATGGTAAGCAACCCCCTGAGCTAAAAGGGTATACACCCCTGACATTGGGAATACTTTATTTTCAAATCCAAGTCTAATTGTTACTGTGGAATATAGAAGAAAGGAAACCACCAATAGCAAGCAATATGCTAGTAAATAGCATCAATCGTTTATTCTGGCTTCTTGGAGTTAACTAACTGTTGGTAGTGTATACCCAAAACAAGAGTGCTGCAAACCCTAGTTGTTTTTCTCACAACAACCACAATTAGATTCATGGTCTTGGAAAACATGCCACATTTGTGTTGAGTCCACCTCCATGCCATCAGAGCATCACAGTTTGCCGTTTTATATTGAAAAACAATATGTCCTTAATTCATTTTCAGGCTATTAATGAGGTGATTAGCTTACACTGCTTTATGTACCCTCTCCTTTTTTCATCATGCAAAAACAAGTGTGAAGTGAAGAAAATTATTTAAAAACTCAAAGCTATCATGGTTGAGACAAATTTTAAGTTATAATTAATTTCATAATAAACATTACACATTAAACATTAAAAGTCAGCAATATTTTGCATTGATAGTGGCACAGAGGGATAAGACTCTCACTATAGCCTAGTCAATTTGAGTTTGAATAGTGTCTTAGGTGCTTGATGGCAAGATCAGTGAGGATGGCCATTCCTATCCATGGGGGGAAGGGAAAATGTGGGGTGGCTCTTTCTTTAGCTATGTCAAAGGACTGAGCCCTGAAGGAATGCCAGGTTGGGAGGGGTAGGAAAAAACTAGCAAGGATGATCTGAAGTGGTCCACATCCTCAAACCACTTCTGTTTGCCACCTCCTGCTATGAAATGTAGCCACATTGTCATAAGGAGTGCATTTAGGATAGGGGAAATCCTGGTCCCCTTTATGATGGTGACACTACTCCTAGTAGCTTGACCCTCACATCTAGGGATGGCAGAAGTCACACCAGAGAGATGGCAGAGTCCTCACCCTGGGGGCCTGATTAGACCAGCTGAGCATGCCAGGCGGAAGTCTCGATGATCTCACTGATCTCTGGTGATGCCTTCTTTAGCAAGGTGAAAGTGCTAACATTTTGTACTCTATGAATAAACTTTCTTCAGTTTATGGTCAAAGCAGTGTGGTACCCTTCATTCAGTTTTAGGTCTGCTTGTATATCATCAGCATTTAACACTACAGCTGCCAGTTCCTGGATGAGCTCGCTGGAGGAATTAAGGTGTGTTTTTCTTTTTGGAATCTGAAGTAGTAACAGGCCAAAAAAACAGCACTCTTTCAGATATTCTGTGTATTCATAGTGAATTTCAAATAAGCAATGCATGTAAACAAGATGATCAAGAACGCTGAACAACTTTGTGTTCACCCTTTATATATGCACACTCTTATTTGCCCAATATTTCAAATAGCCTCAGCAAGGAAAAGTGGTAGGCTATTCATTGCACCATCGATTTCCATTCCAAATGGGCTGGTATAGAGTTTCTGCCATCCTGCTTTGGTGTCACAAATCTGTTTTACATCTCCACTCATCAGAATGACATCATCCCAAGAGGAAGAGGCATGTGCAAAGCAGTTTATTCCACCACTGTATGACAAACTACAAGAGATGGCCACTATGCCAGGAGCAGGTAACAAGATGATGTGGGTAATGAGATTGCTGCTGAATCTCATTACCCATTCCTGACAAATCACAGTCGCAGATAAAGACTCAGTGCCCCCACCAAATTTGCATGAAATAGCCTGGTACCACAGCTGCACATGTTGGGTAGCAAGACTGCAATGCCAGAGCTGCCATATAAGTTGAGCTGCATGGACAAGAGGCCGTTTTACAAATCAGCACCACCCAAATGACAGAAAAATGCACATATGACAGGAAGCACAGCTGTCATGCATGAATTCTAGCATCTCTTGTACCTAGACAGACATGTGGTGCCACTAGCCCACCTGGGAATAACATTTGGTTTTAACCCTTTTATGTCTGTGAGCCATCCCCACTTAAACAGAGTGATGACTTACATGAAGCCTTATCGTGTATACTCATGGTCCTTAGCCTCCCCCTAATGATGCTCCTACAGTAGCAGAACAACTCCACCTCCATGTCCAACTTCCTACTGCAGGCAGCCTGATTTCCCACCATGTACTGCCTGCTACTGCAACTCCCTCTTAAGGATGGAGCTATTGTTTCATCAAACCTGCCCACAGACATCTAGGAGCTACTCCATCACTTTGTTATTTACATTAGTGTGCTTCATTAATGTAAAATGTGAAAGAATGTCAGTGTTTGCAATTTAGAAATTGGGCACAGGGTCTGCCATATCCTCTTAATAAATGCAGAATAAGGACTGAGGGAGACCTTGGTTTTGAATTTGGGAATGAGGTAACTGCTTGACATAGCATGTCACCAAACTTTGAGCTCTTACACTCTTTAGCAGTATGACTATTAGAAAATGTTATTTGCTCTAGTCTGTAAAGAAATAAAGTCACCAGAAAGTGGATTTAAAAAATAACAGTGTATTAACATCTTCTTTTCTTGCTTATGGTTATCATAAGACCCTTGATATCAAAGAGAGGCAAATATTTTAAATGATTTATTTATTTCGGTTTGCTGATCAGAATAGTGGACTGATACAAAATAGACCCATACCTTTCAAATTCTTAGCACAAGAAATTTTTTAAAGCAAAAATATAATGGGAGAGGTGGGAGACAAAGACCCAAAATCAGAGACAGATTTTAAATATTGTTCATTTATATTTAGACAGTCACTAAAATAACATGTTTTACATTCACCTGCATTTTTCTGAAGAGTATGATGTCTGAAACTCAAATGTCTGCCATTATTTAGTGACTTTATTCTTTAACGATTTTCCAGTAAACCATAAATTTTATATGGAAAAGATCAAAAATATGAAGAGTTAAGAGGTATGAATTCACCCATTTCAGCTATAGGCCAGGGCAAAAGAATAGTGCTTAAATAATACATTGTATTGCCATAAAATAAAAAAATTGCACTTTTATACCTATAGCATAAGTTATAATATGCAGTACTTATATATTTACAATGGTATAAAGTAACGCAATGGGCCAAATTCCGTGAAGCTCACTGAATCCAGCACATTATGCCAATCTCAGCTCAAAACTTGTGGATAATATTGTAATATGTTAATATACAACAAGAAATTTGAAATGTCTCAGTGTACAAAGGAGAACCGCAGTTCCAATAGCTCACTATACAAATGCACAAGTAATCTGTAAGTATAAGAAATAGCTGACCAATAGCATTGTACTTTACCAAACAAATGTAAAGCTATCACAAATCAAGAATCCTGATATTTGTTTAGAAAGGTAACAAAATCTGTAACGTAACTTTACGGACAACTATGGAATGCTACTGATTCAGTAGTAATAACCCCCCCCCCAAAAAAAAAACACACACATTAAAAATGTAAGGTATCCAAAACTAATCAGCATGACAATCATAGCAGAAATTTGCAAGAGTATACAGAGAAATGTATTAGACAATCATGTATATGTCCATATACCATCTACTAACTTATAATACGTGCTTCAAAGCTGCAAGGCTATTTGTAATAGATATATATTCACATCACTCATTATATTAAAATCAGAGTTAACTACGCATATCTGCACAATACATGTATCACAAAAAAAAAAAATAAAAAAAAAATGTTGATGTGAATTTACGAATTCTGATCAAATCCATAAATTCCTATTTAAAAAAAATAATGGTGAATGGTATTCACGGCCACTTTCCCATAGCTAACAATTGCTAGCACTGGGTTTGGGACCTGTGTGGGGAATACAAGTAATACACACACCCTAGGAAAGTGGGCAATAAAATAGAAGGTGTGGGATATGGGTGAAGAAGAGGGACAAACAAGAGGAATGTTGGAAAAGGAAAATTTGAGGGAAAGTTACAGGGGAATAGGTAATATTGTTGTGGTAGGAATAGGCACCTTTTTTATATTTTTAAACAATGGATGGAAAGATAAACATGTTGAGAAAGGAGCAGAAAATAAGCACAGTAGGTACACCCATAGAACAAATAGAACAACACAAAACAGACAAAGGTTGGTAAAAACAATATGGACAGGTAAGTTAGCATACTGCACAACACGGGCAAATGAAAGCTGTCAAACAGGGTGGGGATGCATACCAGCTATGGTGAAATGCAAAAAAAAAAAAAATCTACCTATGCACTCTTATGTTAGCACGTATTGCATAATGTGTGACGGTCATACATGGATGTGTATGATCAATGGTACATGTGTGTTCCAGGGTAATAAAGTAAGATCACATTACACATTGTATAAATATACACATATCCAATTAGTCCATCAGCAGTGCAGATGTAAGCCAAGCAATGTCATGGATGAGCAAATGCAGGTCAAGCAATGGTGCATATCTCTAACAGACAGAAACCAACCTACGGCCATGCATTTGAAAGGCAAATGACCAAGCACAGTGCCAAAGAGAAGCACTCCAGAAGATCAGCAAAGGCTGCTACATACACAAGTAGGTGAGCACAACCAAATGTGTGTATGTTACACACATATGACATGTCAAAGGCAACACACAGGTGTACATGTGTATGTACAGGTGCCAGTGGCATTAATGGAATGTACATGAAATGAAGGTCAATACACATACATACATCAATGGCATGTAATAATATGTTTAAAAGCTCTAACAGGGCAGAATATTGAATATAGCAGGCTGTATACATGGATGTATAATATAGTGGGTAACATAAAAGTAGAATGAGAACAAGGGCGTATTGCATGCATTAGCCGGCAGCTTGTGTTCACTTGTCCCACATTGTAAAATGGCCTTACATTTGGCACATGTTAACCATCTCAAATTAATAACTAGTAATGGGTAGTAGTTTTGATAAAGGCAAACATGCTTGCAATAAACACTAGGGACATATTAACATGGTAGGGAGATGGACAACCTGGGACTACATCATGTTAAAACAGGATGTGATAAGGTGACAGAATACAAATGCATGTGTAATGCACAAAGGGTGCTGTAAATGACACACAAACATCAATTTAAACAAATGGAAAATGTTTATCAAATGGACAGATGGACTGCTGATGTCAACAAAACTGGACATGTATAAAACTTACATACACAGTAATGTGGAATTATGTCACATCAATATGCATAGGTTAGCAAGTTAAACATTTCAATCACTTAAACATATACTGCCATGCAAATGTCAAATAACGAAACACGTCTATATCAACCACACTGCTCATTACAGAGCAGAGGACACCTGTGTGAGCATCATTACAGCACATTTGAAGTACATCACTAAGTGCTCACTTGTCAAAGCTACGTATCTGGGCCAGTATATATCTAGCTATGTGCACACATATGTACAATCATTATGTATATAACTATTTAAGGAAGGTGTACACCAATGTCACTACATCATGGGTGTAGAAATGCTGCATACAACAGACATGTCATCATGTACTTTGAACAAATGTATAATCTGTAACATTGTACACAGATTAATGTTATTTTGCTCTTTGATACAGTCAGGTAAGGAGGACTGCACATACACAGGATATTTATGTATTTGATCACACATGGCATCAACGTTGCCAAACCATGACACAACACAATATCATGAGAGTGGGACATCATGATTACTGTCATCCAAAACCATGAGAAATGACATGTCTATATGTTGCACATACTTGATGTGGCAAAACAGGCATCCAAGGCATATGACACTGTTAGTGTTGAGCAATGAACAACATATGTTGTCTGTCAGTCGTCCCAGTAAGACAGATGTTTACATGCTGCCTGTTGCAGCACTATCAACAGGTTAACTGCCATAATGCGTGGGCAGTTGAATGTGTGTGTACAGCGCAATGTCTTAATGTGTGTCATGCACACATTGAAACCACAGTAAATGTTGCATAACACATAAGCATGACAGATACGTGGTATGCATGCACAAGTGTGCAATGTATATGCAGTCCAGTCAATTACATGTCAATCACCATTTTGCCAGCAGAACACAAGTGGAGCACACAGACAGTACCTACTGATTGGAAAGACCAGGCTGATGTGGTTCAAACTCCTGAATGATCTCATGAGCTATCATCCTAAATGAATCTTGCATAGCGCGTGCCATATCAAAAAAGAAGGTAGGTTAAGGAATTCTAACCAGTGTAGTTTTTGTAGGAATTGGCAGTGATGAGAGCGTGATTTAGCATTGGTTGCAAACCTAGCTAGTTTGCTGTAACATGTTGAGAGTTTGTTAAGATCAGTTTTATTTAGATTTATTAATACTGGGGATGCATAGAGTAGGGTTGATAGGAGATGAGCTCTTGTTATGGCAGTTCTGGAATCAGGAGTTAGGAATTTGTTAGAGGCAGCCTAGCTTTTTGTGGACTTTGGAGATGGCTAGGGATACATGTTTATTGAATTTAAGTTGGTGGTTAATTGTAAGTCCAAGTAGTTTGGCCTCGAAAACAAGGAGTTATGAGGGTCTTATTGGCTGAAAGTGTGGAGAAGGTGGGGTCAACAGTCTTTGTTAGGTTGAATAGCATTAGTTGTGTTTTTTAGGGGTTCAGTATTAGCTGCAAATTGTTTAGCCAGTTTTCTATTTCTGAGAAGGATTCTTGCACTCGGGTTTGTAGCAGCTGGAAATTGGGTGCAGAGTAGATCAGGGTAGTGTCATCTGTGTACTGGATAATGTCGGACTTTGTAGTTGCTAAGTGGAGCTGGTTTGTAAAGACATTGAATAGAATGGGACCATGTATGGAACTTTGAGGTATGCCACATCTGATTGGCAGTGGGGAGATAGGGAGTTGTGCCATTTGACAGATTGAGAGCGGTTGCCTAGGTAGCTATGGAACCGTTGTAATGTAGCATTATCAAGGTTAAATCTGGAGAGGAAGGATAGTAGTTTATTATGTGAAACCTTATCGAATGCTTTTTATAGATCTAGGAAGGTGGCAGAGACAAGTTGCCTTTGGTTTCTGTATGTGTTTATGGTACTGGTGGCGTTAATGAGGGCAGTGCTGGTGCTATGGCCAGGTTGAAATCCGTGTTGAGTTTGGGAGAGTAGGTTGTTGGAGAGTAGATGGGATAGGAGTTGGTGACTGATACATCTTTCTAAGATTTTTAATAGGGGTGAAAGGATTGCAATGGGGCAGTAGTTGGATAGGTCAGTGGAGGCACCACCCTTGTGTATGGGGATGATGTATGAAGTTTTTCATAATGATGGAACATAGTGCTCATTGGTGGATCTATTTATTAGTACTGAGATTGTGTAGGATATGGGCCTAGATGCAAGCTGGTGGAATTTGGCTGGGAGGTTGTCGACAGCAAGGGTGGTTGGTTTGAGTTTGGCAAGGAGTTTTTGGATGGTTGAGGTAGATACTGGCTTGAGTGAGAAGGGGGTGGAATTTAGTTTGGTTTTGATGGCTGGTGGGGGGGGTAGTGGGGTTAGTGTAATTTATTATGGTGGAGGTAAAATAGTTGTTAAAGCTGGATGCTATGTCAAGGTTGGTACCTTCTATGTTTGGTGGTGGTGTGGTGGTATTTCCAGCATGGAGGATGCCATTCACTGCTGCCCAGAATTTCTGTGGATTGTTACTATATTTATTTTGTAGGGTTAAGTAGTGATTTTGTTTGTCTAGCCTAACCTGCTTTTTTGCCTTATTTCTAAGTTCTAGATGGGTTTGTCTAGTTGTGGATGTTTTAAGTTGTTTCCAGGATTTACATGCTTTGTCCCCTTGTTTTAATAAGGCCTTTGTGGTTTTGAGTAACCAGGGGCAGGATTACTATATGCTCTAATTGTTTTTATTGGGGTTAGATGGTTTAGGATTGTTAGGACTGTGGAATTAAAATATCCAACTCCATTGTCCATGGGTAGAGTTTTGGTGGGAGCCCAGTTGCAGGATTTTAATGTATATGTGAATAGGTCTAAGGGGAAGTTTTTGTAGGAACAGGTTTGTAGAAAGGAGAGTGGGTTGTAACATTTAAATTTGTGTTGAAGTAGAAAGATTGGGCTACCTCTCTCCCTCTGCTTCTTTTGAAGCCTGTGCATCTGCTTGATGCATTTCACTCTGCTTCGACAGTGGTCCTTGACGTCTAAAATAAAAAAGGAGAATATTTAAAAATAATTAATTAAAAATAAGGATAAATATGAATAATATTAGTTTAGCACAATAGTTGATATTGTAACATTCAGGTGTTAACAACTTTGAGCACATATTGGAGGACATGAGATTCAAATCTGGAGACACAACCTACATCCAAACTCTAAACTTGAAACTTACCTGTCTATCTAACATGTTAACTGCAAAAGCATGTTTTCTGGACATTGAAAAGAATTAATGTTATGACATCATCCTGATGTGGGTGGTATACTAAAAATGCTCTTGACATAGGACTGCAAACTATGAACATATGCTGCTCATGTAGTTAAACTGTTTTCAAATTACATTCATGTCAGCACTGTGTTCAGAGAGTTTAACAGTAATTGAGATAATGCATTCCTCATACAGTACTGTAACATCCAGCTTGTATGAACAGAACTATACATGTTGCTGTACATTATGGACACAGAAAGGTATGTATGAGGACCATTATGCCTTTAAAATGCCCATCACTAGTTAAAGACATACATCTTCTCTGCCACTCATTGTGACTGTTACTGGAACCATCACCATCTCTCAGAATTACAGTTTGAGTCTGTTGTAAAATTGGATTCAGTATTTCATGACAAAGCAGTGCTTCACAGCATTGTAAACAGAATACAATATTAACCCAATAAACTCATCTGACATATAACAGCATTTACCTACAATATTAACCCAATAAACTCATCTGACATATAACAGCATTTACCATGATGTACCGGCACCTGAATTAAACAGATGATTTTAATTGAATATTATGGATTATGGATACATCAGTAGTTTGTTTGTTTGTGTCTTTCGGCTTTTCCTGGTTAGGGGTCGCCACAGTGGAACTCCGGTCCGCTAATGATTGGCAGTAGAGTCTTACGTGCTGGCTTGCCGGGCCTAATGCACAACCTTCAATGAAGAAACGCCCATTCATGCATGTCGCCACATAGAAGACGCTCTAACAGAGAATCGAACGTGCAACGTCTAATTGTGAGGCGACAACGCTACCGCAGCACCATGAATAACTGAGTTATTTGCAGCAACTCTCAAATTATAAATTTATATCAATAAGTGAAAATGGTTTGTAAAATGAATGTTATGGGTATATGACATCAGTGCAACAGTTTAAGATATATGTGTCCCCTTTCTATTTTTAATATTTTTTATTGAGTTTTAAACTGACAATATCATGATAACAGTGAATCTGAGTAGAAATATAAATCAAAAAGTATGTATAAAAGAATAAAAAAGGGAAAATACACTAAATTTAAAAAAGCACAAGAAATCAACTATTTACACGAGTGCCTACTAAACAATTAGTGCCCCCTTTCAAGGCTTGAACACACAGCACACAAAATGTAGATATGTCGGCCTATATCCTTACAAGCTGAGCTAACATTGAGCTCATGCAACCCATAAACAAACTGGTGCTGTCCTTTAAACACCATTGTTGAACTACTGATGTTGTTAGGTTGTTATGGATTATGGTGTGATTCCTAGAAAACCTAGACCAGTGTGTCATTACCATGCATAACACAAAATGTAATATAAACTATTGCAATATGAGTCTTAAAAAAATTTATTGGTGAAGTTAACCAAGGTAACATGTTTTCCTATGTGGTTTTGAACCCACAACATGCCAGATGTCGACATACTAGCCAGCTCATTTATAGCCTGAACTAAATTACACTAGGCTTTCATTACAGCTACTACAGATGAATCTGTGTCAAATGGCAGAATATAGAAAATGCATACAATTTTTACACTTCTCATGAGACTATAACAGCTATCAACAGATGATTTACCAATTATTTTTAACCAAGGTTATGGACATTAATGTGTACATTAATTAAATGGGTCTGTATAATTGTGTAGGAAGAATGAAGCCAGTAAATTACATACTTGTATGTCTTCCACCTTGTAACAGTCCAATAGGTGATACAGTGAGACTATAATGGAAAACTACAAAATGCACAATCATCCATGGCCTAGGTGCTATAGGTATCAGTGATACACAAGGACAGTGGCTATGTGACATTATGTAGTTTATGTAGTAAAACATATTCACATCTTCAAAGAACATAGCTTTGGTCATTATGTAATTATTTAATAAGATAACAACATGAGAATCAACCACAGAGTCAAGAAGGCAGCACTTGAGGGGCAGACCCAAGATGGCCATCTGAATGCAGCACAATTTTAAAGATCTGTAAAACTCTTTATTTAGACAGGAATTTTGTTAAAGTTTACTAATAGTTTTTATAAAGACTTATTAATAATAGTTTAAACTTCAAGTTTACAAATTTTGGAGGATCTACTCAAAGACATTCCTGTCAAAACATAGTAAAGACTTTATATGAGCAGGAACAGCTCCAAGCATTCCCAAACAGACACAGCACTAAAGAAAGAAATGCAGATGGTGACTTCCACTCTGCAGGCATTGTCCTTAAAATAGATGGATTTCAGCAAATCCTTGAAAACTTCAGAGAAAACAGCCTTAAGCAAACTCAAGTATTTAAAGAATTACTTCAACAATAGCAAAATAAAATGCTGGATATAAAAACTGCTTTAAATGACACTGATGAGAGCCTTAAAGAAAAGGAATCGCAAACTGAATGTCTTCTCAAACAAAACACATTGCTACAGAATAAGCTTGATGACTTAGAAAACAGGAAAAGAAGGTGCAATATAAGAAATGCTGGTCTCCCTGAGAAAAACAGAAGTAGACATTATTTTACTCTTAAACCATTGGATCCCGAAATTTTGGATCTTCCATAAGGTTTTTCCTATGGAATAGAGACAGCCCACAGAGCAATAGGAAAGCCAGTAGCAACTTCCTCTTCATCTCCACCAGGATCCATAGTTATAAAATTTCTGTCATTCGTAGACAAAGAACTTGTTCTAAAGACTGCCTGGAGGAAAGCCCCTTTAAAATTCAATCAAAATATCAGATTTGACAGTGACCATTCCACTAAGGTTCTTGATATGAGAAAAAATTTTAGCCTCTTGCTAAACTTTTAAAACAAAATAACATGAAGGCTCTAATCATAAACCTTACAAAAGTCAAAATACATCTTTCCAATGGAACAAGAACTTTTAACAATCTAGATGAAACAGCTGCCTTTATAAAAAAAAAAAGCAACATAATTTCCATTCCTGAAGATATGGACTGTTCTCCCAGCTCATTAAAGAGACTTGAAAAAAAGCATTTGGGTAGACACAAAAAAAGAAGAAACAAAAGACAGATATCGCATCTATAAATGCTAATAAATCTCTAAAAGCATCTACTGATAAGTGACATTTATATCAGACACAAAAAAAGAGGAAAACCTTAAATGGACATACTGCAATTTACTTCATTCAGAACCTTTCAGGCAAACCTCTTATTTCTTATAATTCAATTATAATCTTATACAAATATCATGACATCAATTTCTCTGTTCACTACAGGTAACTTTGTTTAAATTATTCATAAACTTGTGAAAACTGAGTGTCACTACTGCAGCATGGTGGGGTGTTCCCTTTGTTAATATACTTTCCTCTAATGCTTTTCTTACTTTACGCAAAATTTCTTCCTTAACCAAAATAATTTAATCTTAATGCATTAAAACAGGGTCTTTTATTAGTATATTTATGCTTTTTAGAGTAAAAATGGCTTATGGACTATTAAATAATTTGCCTGGTATGCTGCTTAGATGTAAATACTAGGTAAATGGCTACAAATATTTGCAACACTTTTTTAACCATTTTTTCTATCGGCATTTATCTGCAGTTTTTCAGCTAAAAATCACCTCATTAGCCTGAGGTGAAGCTTTGCTTTCCTTGAGGAGTTTCATGAGCCATTTTAAACTGCAAATTTGTCACCATTTTTTTATAAACTCCCTGGCCATTTCTTTTGTTGTAACACACAGGAAGTGAGGGGAACTAATTCAGTGATGCACCCATTGCTTTAAACAGGTTTTCAATTATGAATGCCTGGAAATACAGAATCATTAAGGTTAGTTTTTACTTGATGAGAACAGAATTATTTGTAAATAGTTAATTTATGTTAGATGCAAGTAGTTTTGATTGTTTAATTAGTTTTGAATCCACAAATTTCATTGTTATCATATTTAGACTTTAGCCATTTTCTTAGGTGAGTGCTTCTTTATAGTTGTTATTTTTATTTTTATTTAATATCTTTGCTTATCCTTATTTGCTTTTATGTTCCACAATTACAACTACATATCAAATATTTCCACTTTTAATACTAATTAGTATCAATTTATTCATTTTTCTTTCGTTACAAAATTATTTCTCTGGAGATGTATAGCTTCTAAATACAATATGTTGCAAGTAGTTTGATATCAGACTCAAGGAAATGGTCTTTTAATGTGTGTGTTTGTGTATATACATACATATAATATCTATATCTATATCTATATATATATATATATATATATATATATATATATATATACATACACACACACACACACACACACATATATATATATATATATATATATATATATATATATATATATATATATATATATATATATATATATATATATATATACATACAATGTGTATTTTTATGTAATATATAGATCAATAGATGTGTATGTATTTATACACATGCACACACACAAACACAAAAACACACACACTCACATAATATGTACACATGTATAGGTTTTTACATCAACAGGCAGATAGCCTGTAAGGTTAAAGGACTTCAATCCTCTGCGGATATCATTATATTATTTGAGATACCTAAAAAGGAATGAACACTTTTTTTAAAGAAAGAAATTCAGTTTTGTTTTAAATGCTGCAGAACACGGATGATTACAACATTATATATACAGTTTTCTTGTGCAGATTATCTTTCCAGCAGTGTAAATTTCCTTCATTGTAGTGATATCCTTATTACATGAGGTTGAGATGATACTGGTATGGATGGACCTCATGTTGTGGCACTGATGCTCATTGGTGCTGCATACTGACATTTGTGTCAATTTACCTCTTTACCTGGTCAGAATGTGGCCCAGAAAGGTGCTGACGATCAGCATTGCTATGAGTGCATTTTTGTGGGACTGGCTATTGTAAGCTGCAATATGGTTTGATGGTTACAATAAACAGTCTCATAGATCTTAGTTTATCTCTTACACTGGGAATTTTAATAATTCCATATTTGTTTTTAGCACATCTTATTCCTTTTGAGTATTTTCCTTTTAGTTAAGTCTGAATTTATGATGCTACATTTTACAAATACTACCAATGCAATTCCACTTAAGATATATTTGCTTGCAAAGTCTCATGTGTTTTTATGTATTAGAAAGCATCATGAGATTAATACTTTAATCATTACTTACTGTATTTAAACAACCTCATATACATTTATGTCTTTTTTTTTTAAATGTTAATGGTCTGAACAATCCAAGGAAAAGGTTAAACCTGCTAAGATACTTAAATGTTAATAAATCACAAATTGTATTTTTACAGGAAACTCATTTCAAATCCACTGAAAAAATATTTGGAGTCCTAACAATTACCTAACACTAGACAATTCCTCATATAAATCTTAAGGGGGGCATGATCCTATGGAAGAAAAGTGTTGTAAATCTACAAGTCATATATAAATATGAAGAACCAGAAGGAATATTAACCATTATTGCTTTAAAGCTCAATAATAGAATGTGGGCATTTGTTAACATGTATTGGTTTCTGGGTTTAGGAATAACAACAGCAAAACATCACCTTGAGCTCATAACCAATGTTTATAAAGGCAATCTCATTCTGGGAGGAGATTTCAGCTGTATCTTAGATAGCCCTGACACCACAGTCAACCACTTAGCCTCACTTCTAAAGCAAAACTGATTAAAAATGTATTGAATCCCTCAATTTGTATGATACATTCAATTCTAATCATAATAACTTATTATGTTTTTTCTCATATAGATCATAGATTCAAAACCCAAACAAGAATAGACAGAATTTTAGTCTCTAATGGCATGAAACTTAAAAGTTTATCCTTCTCTGTAATCCCATGTCCTCTTTCTGATCACAATTGTCTCATACTCAAATTACAACTTGGTTTTCCAAAGTTAACTTCCATAACTAGAATACTAGCTTATATAACTAAACACAAAAAATTAAGCACTAAATAAACACAAAAAACTGAAGCACTGGAAAGTACTGTCAAAACAACACAGGTTTATTGTAAGGATTAAGCACTTTCATCAAGATCATTCAAAGACTTCTTCGCAATCCATTTAAAAGCTTTCAGATACACAACTTAAATACCCCTCCATCTAAAGTCACATGATGCAAAGCACCAATTAATGAACAGTAATAAATCTTAATACATATTTAAACATACACTATATAATTTTTGAGTGGACTTATATAACTAAAATCAAAGATTTCTAACCTTGTTTTTTAACAAAATTGCAGTTCTACTTAAAAGTCAAAGTCAAAGTAAACTTTATTGTAATTCAGAACTATACCATGTAGCCTAAATGAAATGTCATGCATCAGCTCAATTCTTGAGATTACAAAGGAAAGTGAAACAACAAATAGAAGCAGAGGGATAAACATAACTAACAAATACAATACTACCCCAAATACACACAAGAAAGAGTAGACACATTTACTAATACTTATATACAAAAATAATACCCTCCCCTGAGTTAAATTAACCACCCTATTTAAAGTAATACAAAACATACTACAAATTGAACAATGCTTAAGTTATTTGTCTAATGTTGTGCTTGAGTGGGTTAAATAATACTGACTATGGATATAATAAATAAATATTGCACTTACTTGGAATATATGTCAGCATATACTGCACCCATAAATAGAACTGACTTATTATGTGTCCAGACCCCTGGGAATAGTGCCTGAGTTCAGAAGTCTAATCACTGTAGGGTAGAAATTGTTATTGCATTCTGTGCTGCTGCAATATCTCTTGCCCGATGCCAGATGCTTAAACAGTCCATGCGCAGGATGCATATTTTGTATTATTTTGGTGGCCTTTTCGATACTTCTTGTAGAATAAAGATTTTGTATTGATGGAACACTGGAACCTGTTACCTTCTCTGCAACCCTCCCTACTCTTTATAGCACCTTCCTTTCTGTAGCTGTGCAGCTTGTAAACCACACTGTGAAGTTGCAGGTGAGGATACTCTCTATTGTCCCTTTATAGAAGGTGAATTAAATATGAGAAGAGCCTAGCTTTTTTCGGCCTTCTTAAAAAGTGGAGCAAATCATACTGATGATACTAATATAACAATGGTCTGGGATGCTCTAAAAGCCTACATTTATGGTAAAAATGTTACTTGGTATAGAAATAAACTAAACAAATGGGTCTCAGAGATGCAAAGTATATGACTACAACTTTCAACAATTAAGTCCAGATCTATGCACTTATCATCTGATGACAAGATGGAAATAGATGAGCTAAAGAAGAAATACTGAGATAAGAACTGAAATTAAATTCGTATGCCTTAATTCCAAAATATATTCATAATCTATCAGTGAGAGTCAAAATTCAATCTAAGTTGAATAATATTATGAAATTATACATGAATGTATCAATAAATCAGTCTCTGACATAGGTTATATTCTTGAAGCTTTTAGATTTCATTATAACAAAACTATAACTCTAATAATATAACAAATAATGCTCTCAACATAGAACTATCTTGTCTTAATCTAGAGGCAATCCATGAGAAGCTTAAAACTGACCTGGAAAAATTAATATCTATAAATGAAGTCAAAGATAAAATTAAGAAGTTTAAACCTAGTAAAGCCCCTGGTGTGGATGGCATTATTATAGAACTTTATAAATTAGTTCCTTCAAATATTATATCCTTACTTCATAAAACTTTGAAGTACAAACTCAAAATATTATTCATACATCCTGGAGATATTCACTGATTACTCCTATTCTCAAAACTAATAAAGACCCACAACTCTGTAGCTCGTATAAACATAGTTCACTCTTAAATAATGATTACAAAATCTTCATGACCATATTGGTTGAGAGAATGAGAGTCTCACTTTCAGAAATGATGAACAATGATCAATCAGGATTTATCTACAAAGATATACTCATGATAATATCAAAAGAATTCTTACACATTTGCATTTTAAATAGAAAGAATGAAGAAACTTTGCTGGTTAGTTTAGACATAGAAAAGGCTTTTGATTCTGTCAACTGGGATTATCTTTTTGAAATATTGACTTCACTTGCATTTCTCTCTTTTTTCATTCCTATATTAAAAACATTTATAAGAACAACTTATCTTATGCCAGATTAGGTCCTTTCACTTCAGAGTGTATACCCATAACTAAAAGTACTAAGCAAGGTTACCCACTTTCCCCTATTTTATTTGTACTAGCCATTGATGTTTTTGATAATCTGTTATGAAATAACAGAAAGATTATAGCCATTAACATTTATAATCATTCTAATGCTAAAGTAACACTTTTTGCTGATGACATTTTACTTACTTTACCTAACTCAAAAACTGTTCTGTATGAATTAGATTCTACAATGAATTATTTTCAAAAACTTTGTGGTCTTCAGTTTAATAAACTGAAATTTAAACACATCATACTTAATAAATTAAAAAAATCAATTTGATAATATAACCGAAATGGAAAACAAACAAGTTCCATGAATTATTTGGGCACAGCTTTATGCAATACTTCAGAGAAGACAGTAGAAATCAACTATAGAAATATCATATCATTAATACCATATAGGTAAATGGAATAATATGCTAATTTCCTTTGAAGATAGAATACAGTTGATTAAAATGACTCTTTTGCCAAATATTTTACACATTGCTATATCTCTTAATATGTTTCCTGGAAATAAATTAATTAAAGGTATAAATAAATTATTAATAAACTTTTTATGATACCCTAATAGAAGTAGAATTGC
This sequence comes from Protopterus annectens, assembly GCF_019279795.1. Lineage (NCBI taxonomy): Eukaryota > Metazoa > Chordata > Ceratodontiformes > Protopteridae > Protopterus > Protopterus annectens. The sequence continues at coordinate 94,759,410 of NC_056726.1, read as the reverse complement.
CTACCTGAATCAAATTAAACTTTCTGAAACTGTAAAAGGGATCTAAACACACTAGATACTCAACAAATTATTGAAGAATATGGTTTGTCATCTCAGGACTGGTATTATTAGAAAGCATAATAACCTATGCACAAGATTTTTGCAGAATCATTAAAAACTCATCTTTTCTAGGTCAGCCCTCCTTAATATTCTATTTATCTGAAGTATTGTATAACTATTTTAAAATCGATAACATCACTTCCAAAGTATATGGCATTCAAATAACATATAAGTCCTCTTTAACTTCTAAACACTGGAGTTTTATAACTAATGGTCTCTTTTCTAATTATTCTCAGTTGCAGAAAGCCAACATTTTATCCTCTGTTAAATGCAAATCCTGGGTTCAATATTGAAGAATTTTTATTTGGAAATCTCTCCATAGAGCTTGTGATGACCGTGCCTTGGCCTAGCAATCAAGGAGCCTCAATCCTCACTACTAACACCAGGGAGGTCGTCTTACAGAAGAGGAAATGATAACAAATACAGTAAAGTACAATTTCCCTTAAGTCACACAGAGATCACAGTCAGTCTGGGGCTGGTTGCTCCCTTGCTCTCCAGGTCCCCAATAAGACTCCCCACTGGCACAGCTATAGAGTCCATATCACAGCCTAGCTAACAAGCTAACCTCCAGTACTCTCTCTGTCCCACCAGTGCTTTGTGTCCCTGCCCAGGTAGCTGACACACCAAACACACTTTGAGATAAGTATTTATACAACTTCACAGACACTCATGGGAAAGGCTGACACAGATTCTCCAGCTGTGCCCCTTTACCCAGACTATACAGTAGTAATTCCTGCCACCACAGCAAATATTTATCAGCTACCCAAATTTATTACTGTGCAATATTACTATCCAATTGGTAATGTGACTATTCAGTCTAAGGCTTATTGGAGTGGCTATTACAATAAACTCTATAAATATGCAATGCACTCTAGAGCCTATTTATCTCTACACAAACCAGCCACATAATAAATAATTAAAACACAAGACAATACTACTACACCACAGATATATCTAAGAGTTTAGAGATCACACAGAAACTTGAAATAATACAGTAGGACAGGTCTGATGTCAAAGGAAAACAGTTAATCTAACTTTCTAATCTTTAGCTATTCTTAAGAGAAAACACAGTGCTACAATCCTACTTGCATACATAAAGAGCATAAGCAGTGCCAGGGTTGATGGTTCAAGACAAAATGTTTACAGTCTCTCTCTCTCAACAATAGTTTTAAAACTCACTAACAACAGCTCTGCTAAGGCCCTCCTAAATTACATCATTTTGACACTTAGGTTTTCCCAGTATACACATTACATCATTTTGACACTTAGTCTGGAGTTCCCAGGCCAAAAAACTGCATTATTTAGCCATCTAACACCTGCTCAGGAAACTACAATAATAAAAAACATTTCACATGTATACTCTAACAATTATTCCCTAAGTTAGGACAAAAGAATGAATGTGTTCAGCCAGATGCTTCGGCAACACTTTTTAGATAAGTGTAACATCAAAGAACATTTGAAATGCTTGGCTTGGTTTTCCTTACAGCAGATGGCAATGTTGCAACAATCCTGAAGTTCACACATTACAGTGTTTTCTTTCATTTAAGAACACAAGCCTGTATTTTACATTTATTTATACAAATGATAGAATTATGTATCAAATTCTATTTGACTAGGCTGGCAGCCTTCGCCCATCTTTCCCCAGTCTTCTCAGAGCCTTTTTAACTTCAGACAAAATAGCTAAGTTTAGTAAATCTGTTGGAGATGCTAAAAACCTTATAAAGCAGATTGGGTTCATATTTTTATGAATGTCTCAATTTAAGGCAGTACTGGGAAAATATTGATGATTTTCTTAAAGCTATGTTTTCAGATTCATTTCCATTAACCAAAACAATGATCGTCTTCTTTAATATACATAAAGGTTTTAGTACGAACAAAATTATTTAATATATTTTATGGACAATTAGCTGTAGCTAGAAGATATATCACTAGAAGTAGAGTTCTGACAAATCTCAAAATATTGGTGGCTTCCTGCCTTTGTTGAAAAAAGTGGTATCTAAAGAAACTAGAAAAAAAAAGAACTAAGACTTCATCCGAAAAGCTTCATCAACAATCCTTGGATAAAGGTTTCATATCTTTTATTTTTTGCAAACAATTGTTTCTACTAAATTAAGGTATAGTTCATACATTATTTCAAGCCTGTGTATATATTGTAAATAGTTAGTGTTTGTTATATTCAAAATTCTTGATTTAAAATAATTGTGTATTGTCGTATCTTATTGTTTTTAATGAATAAATTAATAAATAATAATAAAAACATTTGAGAAAAAAAGAAGGTAGCAATTACAAAGTCCTGTGAATTACCCACATAAGCTAATCCCCACAGCAGATAAAACATTGTTATAAAACATCTATATGATATATATAGGTTAGTACTAGGCTAACTGCCCTTGTGAGCCATTTTATGCCTAACCAATTATCCCTTGTGAGACTCAAACCCTGCACCTTGAGTTTGTAAGGCAAACATCTTAACCATTAGGCTACCCTCTCAACCCAATGTGTGTGTGTGTGTGTGTGTGTGTGTGTGTGTGTGTGTGTGTGTGTGTGTGTGTGTGTGTGTGTGTGTGTGTGTGTGTGTGTGTGTGTGTGTGTGTGTGTGTGTGTGTGTGTGTGTGTGTGTGTGTGTGTGTGTGTGTGTGTCAAATAGTGGGACTATAATGGAAAACTATGAAATGAGCATCCATGGCCTAGGCGCTATAGGTGGCAGTTATACACATGAACAGTGGCTATGTGAAATTATGTATTTAAATGTTGTAAAACATATGTACAACTTCAAAGGTCATAGTTACTATTATTAATTAATAGATAAGATTACAACATGGGTATCAAACCCTAGTCAAGAGGACAGTGAGTACAAAATCCAATGAATTATCTCCCTGAGATAATTCACACAGCAGCAAACGTATATGACATATCTGGGTCAATAAATATCTGTAAAATCTGTAGGAATACTAAGGAATATTTAGAATATTAGGTACTTACTGTAGGGATATTCAAGTTGCCCCCATACCTTATTGACCTCCCTTTGAAGCTTGGCTGTGTCTCTCCGATGCAGGTTGTGATGTCCAGTTGAAATCCTATCAAACTGCCCCCAATTAAATGTGTCATCCAGTCACTACACCACTGGACTGCCAGCAATAAACGTGATGTCCCTTACTATCCTGGGTCAGTAACTAAGGAGCTTCAATTCTCACTACTGACTCCAATGTAAGACTGTCACTTAAACAGGAGTAATATTTCAAGATTTTCCCCTAAGATCACAACAGGAACACACTCAATAATATGGGACTGGACTGTATACTTCTGTCCACCCATAATGTAACTCCTTATTACACACTTCAGAGCAATGTGTTCCAGTTTAAGACCTCTGATACACTCGCACTCAAAGTAAATTTAAATCTCACACATCCAAACACTTCCGGGAAAGCCTGATACAGACTTTCAGCTGTGTTCCTTCTCCAAGATAATGCAGTAATTCTGCTACCAATCAGAATTTCTTCATGCCCTTCTAAAGGGGTGTTGTCCAGTTATGAAAATTTTATATCAAACTAAATGATAGCTATGACCAGAAGCAACGATGCCTTTGAGGTGACTCAGGGAGTATCTAACATATATATAAGAACTCTCTAATCTCTAAAGAATATACTGATTTCCAGCCATGATGTAAAGTAATGAAAACCTTTAATAATAAATAAAATGATTACAAGAATATAAATCAACAGCTTTCAATAAAAAACAGAATTCAATCACTAGAAATGTAAAATTTAACTGTAGGAGAGATGTCTATCATTCTAGAAAAACTATATCTGAGTAACTAAACTTTCCTAATCTAACTAGAGAATATTGTCCCTGATCTAATATAAAGCATAACAGCAAGGCAAAGGCAGGCTTACAGCTTTTTGTGAGTTCTCTTTTCTTTGGGTATCACTGCAGAGCACTGTAACTGACTGCAACTATTCACAAACTGCTCAGCACTTGACCAACTGCACAGTACTTGATGAACTGCTCAGCTTAACAGTCTCAACTTTCTTATTTTTTAAAATAACACTCAGCTGTTTGAAAAAGTTATGTTTCCTGTCAATCAGCTTTTCAAATAATCACCTGGCAACCAGGAACATTCTAATGACATCATGTACAGCTCAGCTGATTCTACACAGTACTTTAGAATCTCCCTCTCAAACATATGCAATTAGAAATGTATCAAAATACTGACAGATTCTTTAATCATTCTGTTTAAACAGGGAGATACTCAACATTTTAAAACTTATTTACATTTTCACAATTAGGCATGCTGGCATATAATACAAGTTAATCTGAGAATATGCACAAATATCCTGCTAGACATGCTAACACAGATGACATTGTTTTCAGTTTCTTCACAGAGGTCATAACTGCGGTGATGAACCTGAACTCCAGTGCAGCAGATGCCCATCCTCTATCAGTGCTTCCTTGCAATCCAATTCCACACATCAGTTATAGCAAAGATCCTGGGCCTGGCTCTCATCCACTGCTTCAATCCAGCCTAGGCTCTCGACATCTGGGTTGTCTCCTCCTCAGACCCATTGGGTGCACAGACACATTGCAGCCTCCTTGAGGTTACCATCACAATTTGGAAGTGTTTCAAAACTGCAAAACAGAAAGACAGAGGTCATAACTGTGGTGATGAACCTGAACTCCAGTGCAGCAGATGCCCATCCTCTATCAGTGCTTCCTTGCAATCCAATTCCACACATCAGTCATAGCAAAGATCCTGGGCCTGGCTCTCATCCACTGCTTCAATCCAGCCTAGGCTCTCAACATCTGGGTTGTCTCCTCCTCAGTCCCATTGGGTGCACATACACATTGCAGCCTCCTTGAGGTTACCATCACAATTTGGAAGCGTTTCAAAACTGCAAAACAGAAAGACAGAGAAATACTCATTGAGGTACTAAGTTAGCAATGGTCTGATCAGTAACTATATCACAATCAATATTTGAACGTGGAGCCGATGTCATGTTCTAAGAATATTGGAAGATAATGGGCACGTACCACACATAATACCATTGATCTATACCTATTAGGTGTTTATGCAAGACACTGTTATTTTGGTGCAGAACAGCATTATATGTGGATGTGCATGAATGAGATTAAAAAAACTTGAATTTTAATTAAACGCTTTACTTACGGTGTAAATGGTACTTAAAGCTGTGTGCACACAAGATGCACTTTGATTCTGTGAGTGTGATTGACAGGTACTTTGATAACTGGTGGAATTTCTGTAGTGGTAATTAGTACATCTGTTAAAGTTAATCATTTCAAAAGGTACATGTCATATTTAATCCATATGTTAAATTTTACAGAACTTGTCATATTTCATATGTTAAATTTTACAGAACTTGTCATAATTTCCTAGAGTGATGTTGCCTTAAAATGCAAGCATACAGGTGTTGATCTTCTAAATTGTTTAGTTCAGTCCCATATGCAGTTGCATAGATAGACTTCCAAAACAAATGGTAACAGTATATGGCTTAGAATTTTTGGATCATCCACAATTTTTACTGGTAATTCCTTGCACTCTGTGGTCTAACTATGGAAACCTATGGATTACAACAGTATCCACATCTAGCATGCTGATGTTATGAGTATTTATTAAATCATGACTCCTAAAACAGTGTTATAAGATATTCTTATGCTGTCATGGATATTTTTTCAATGATGCTTCATAACAAAGGTGTTATCAGTAGTGTGCCAATTTACTATGGATCTGTACACTTGTAAGTTGTTTAATTAAGTGTTTTAGTATTATACCATTAATTGCACTCACTGTGGTAGCATGATGCTATTGTATTTAGAACTATATTCAACATATATGTAACCTTGGGGGTTCTAATCCCAGCCATGAAATGTACAGATATTACAAGTAATATTGTTTTTGAGATGATATCTTTTTAGAGATGTTGTACAATGTCATTGTTGATACTTTTCATGTCATGTCAGTATTTCTCATAGAGAGTGTTATACAGCTGTTTGCACTGCACAGAAATGCATACTGTTTATTTTGACATATGCTGTTCATTGACTTAGATGCATAAATGTTCTCATCCACGAGTCCCATTATGTGTGTATCAATGTTATCCAGATGACTCACAGTCCTAGGGGTGACAACTTTTCCCCCAGGAAAGTGACATCATCATTGATGCTCTCTGTCAACATGGAATGAGACTTTTAGGCTGTTCAGATAACACTGTTTGGAAAAATGAAATATGGATGGAGCTCATCAACATGATCAATGCCATTGGAGGTTGCAACTGTGCCAATGAAACTGTGGATGTCTTTGCATGGACATGATGCTTGCTGACCCTCCCCCCCGATGACATCACAAATTTTGGTCTCACTGCATAGATCAACAGGGAAGTCATGAATCCCTGGTGGTGGGATTGAAGCAGGTGTTCCAGGATGGACATGTATGTATCCATGTTCAGTACAGGGATAAGTATTTTGACAATAACTGCATATTGCTTAAGCATACACATTCATGCATTCCTGTGTTTGCTTTACAGCAGCAGAGTTGAGTCATGAACAAACTTCTACATAAAGTGAGGATGATGAACGTAAGTATAATTACATGCATTGATAAATCTGAGTTACAGACAGACTAGTGCAAATTGCAATTGCAATGTTTATTGCATAATATTCACAGGTCCATCTACTTCAGACCTACAGCAGGGAACAGCATTTGAGTGTCTCTATACTGTTGCTGCAGACACTACTTTGTTGGTGCTCCCACCTGGTGTAATGGCAGTGCTGTTTACCATTACATTGTTTCAATAACCTTGAACACTACAACTGCATCCAGTGGAAGGGCAACCACACATTATCAAGTGAAGAGAGATTAGGTATGTTACAGTGACACTGTCACAACTTTCAACAATGTTTAGCACATGTGACGACTGACACCTTTGTCAATATTTGACATTACAGGCCCTTGCGGTGTACAGTTGCAACATACATAATGTGAGTATTTGCAGCTCATATTACTATATTGTATATATGATGTCAGTATTAGTTTTGTGAAATACATGACTGTGCTACCTTTCTGTTTACTTTCCCACTGTAGGATCCACAGTACAAACATTGACCTCTACACAGCAGAAGTCCTGAAGTGCATATACAAATAGTACATTCAGTCTTTTAATTGTGTTCATCTGGTACATGTTGTGAATGATGTCATCAGTAATGTCTTTTTTCTCTACACTAGTTGAAGTTCAGCACAGTGGATCAACAACAACATCCCATGATTGTATGCTAGGTGTGTTGTTATGTTTTTATGCGTCACATGTGTCGTGTATTTTGGCCATGTTAATATATTATGTAGCAATACTAAGTGCAATCTGTAAAACATACATACATTAGACTATAAGTGAAGTCATCTTATTTGTAACATTGCAGTAAACTATATATACCAATTGTATTTTATATTCATCATGTGCTGTAGGCACATTATCCTGATCTGTGTCTTTGTATCTTGTAGCACATCAACTATTTGCATCATCCAGCAGCCCATTCAGTGACCATGATGTTGTATATGCTGTTTCTCAGCATGGTAGTATGGCCCCTGGCACAGTGTACACTGATTTTGTTTTTTGCAGAGTCAATCCATGTAGTTGACACGGGTGTTGCACCAGATGTATCCACATATGTGGAGGCCCAATGGTCTATGGATTCAGAGGATAATGATACAGTGAATGTTGAATAGGGTGGGGCCATTGATTAACACACCACAGCTGGAAGCACTGCTGCTGGCAGATCCATACAACAACCAGACCTAGATCATCACCCTAGATGTAGGCAAGAAAATGTTGGATGTGGCCAGATGTCAGAGTGTGTGCACCTCATGCTGTAGGCAAATGAATGGGCACAGCTACACCAATGTTCAGATGTCCATGCACTGCAGGTGCCACAGATCATGTGGCACACCAGATACATCTCATGCATGAAAAACAAGAATGCAGACATGGTGAGATTATGGCTGCACTGGCTGTTCAGAATGCAAGATTCCTAGCTATGGCATGGTCAGTGGAAAATCTGGCCTCTACAGTAATGCAGCAGTGTAATACTACTAACAGGATTTTGTGTTTCATGACTATACGCAGAAGATTGCAACCTGTGAGACAGGCCATCCATCTGCAGAACCACCATGGCCATCAAGAATCTCTATCCATGGTCCATCCTGCACAGATGTAAGTTGCTGGCACATCTGCTGAGGTCCTGCCGGTCACAAGGCCTTCAGCTCAGAGTCATGCTTCTTCATCTGAACATGATTTCATACACCTATCCATCTCCTCTGGGGAGCATACAGGGCAGGATGTGCGTGTACATGGTCATGGCAGAGTGAACAATGGTGTGAGATGTCTGCAAGGCTGACCAAGACTGCGTTAGAATGTGTCCAACAGTGCAGTAGACATAGTTGACTCATATTAGTTCAATATCACTGTGTTGTGATATGTGTTTTTGAAATAAAAATGTCTGCATGATGTTGTGGGTGATTTCTATTTTTTCATGTTATGATAATATACAGATATAGATACACAAGTGTAGCACTGATGTGTGTCCCTTATTGTTGCACATCCAGTAATAAAATAGAATGAGTGCATAAGCATACCTGTGTTGGTTGTGTCCCAAGTTGGATGCTTTATTTTTGACACATTTGCATAGGTTCATGTTAGAATATGTTATTTGTTTGTTATGTGTGATGCTCAGTGTGTACATCTAGTGAGTAATTGCCATTAGATGCAATGTTTGTTGCTATTGTGGGGCAATAACTGAATGTCAATGTTTAATCTGTGTACACATGCACATGTGGCTTGTCATGACTCAAATGTTTAGGTCAGACACTGCTATGCAGCCTGGGCCTGCACTTGTGATCACACTCTACGTTGCTGATGTCTGTGACTACTGTCCACTATGTCCTCCTGCTCGTCCTCAAATAACTGTGTGATGTCCACTTCAGATATTTGTAGTTCTTGTGGTAGTTCACTCATACCTGCAGCTGGAAGGCCACCATGTGCTTAGGTTAGCATGCTGTGCAGCATGGCACACACCATTATCATCTGTGCTGCCTTTTCAGGTTGAACCTAGCTTTCAGTACACTAAATACATGGTGTTTCTCGTTGTTGTGTGTGCTCTGTTGTAGGCCCCCTGTGCAGGACTGGATGATCATGGTACAAAGTCATTAGCCACGGCAAAACAGGATAACACAATCACCTGTTTGGGAATGCTCAGACTGGATTGTTGATGGATCATCCTTCAGTTATACCCTAGCTATGCTCATGTACTTACCCAGAAGCAATCCCTCTCTAATTTCACCTTGTTAAAGTGCAGCCCTGAGTCCACTTTCCCTCCAAATGGCAGCATCACTGACACTTCCAGGGTGTATTGTCATGATGTTTGTTATGCTGCCATCTGCTGCACACACAACTTGTCAGTTGATGGATGGCCATCTCTTTCTGTTTATGTATCAGTCTGCTTCGGGATGTACTGGTGTAGGTATGTATGTGCAATCTATTGCACTGAGTACATGGGGAATTTTGTGATGTTGTAGAATGGGTGCATTACAGTTCTCCACTCCATGGGTGTGGATGGGAAGTGTATGCAGTCATCACAACTGGCAGCTGTCTGTGATACATCCACACCATTCTCCATGTGTCTCGGAATGTCCCAGATGTGAGTATACCCAAGCTGAGACACACTTTGATTTCAAGGGGTGTGGTGTTTCCTCACAGGGCCTGCACAGACATGTGTGGGGCACATATGTTACTTACAGACAGCCTGCACCATTTGTCTGTCTAGATGGTATCTGCCAATTATTTGCTGGTCTGACAACTGGTTTAGTTGTAGCCTTACTCTGTTTCTAGATTGCTGCCTTCTAGGGCTCACAGGCACATCTTCATTTATTGCTTGCATCGCTGCTGCTTGTTGCAGTATATTAACAGCAGGTTGCATTGCTATATATTTTTTTCAGTTTTGCTACAGATTTTGCCATAATCCATAGCATCTGCCTGAAATACTTGGGGTCCGTAAAGTATGTGCCAACAGTTTTGGAAGTGGAATCAGAGGAGCTGTTTGTCACACTTGAGTTGTGTTGTGTGTGCACGATGTGTTTTGGAATCACACTATCATGCAGAATCCCTATTTTTCTGACACTGAATACTTAGGTAGTCAGTCTGCCTTCAGTGTGTCTTCTGGAATCACATCTGCAGCAGGTACACTGGAGTCTTCCTTCGGTGTGCTGCGCTGTCCATAAATACCTTCTATGACCTTTACAGAATCTGGTCCAATGTTGAAAGAATTGGGTTGTTGAAAGGAGAGGTAGAGGGGAAGTTAACAATTTGTGAGTATTGGAGGGCTGTGCTTAAGTATAAGTATGAGTGAATTAAAAGAGTGCATCTTGGCCCATGGTAGTTGTGGCTAGTACATAATAGGAGGATGAAGGTTAAGAGTTATATTAGGCTTGGAGAAATTAAGTGACTGCAGGACGACTAATGTGCAGGTAGTTGTCTATATGGATGGTTTAATCATTTCTTTCTGATTTTTTTTTTGTAGTTGGGTATGCTGAAGAGTTCAGCAGGGAGGGAGTCCCATAGTTTAGGAGCAAATAGGAAACACAGGTAACCAGTGAATAATAGTGATTTTGGGCCTGGTCATTACCTAGGCATTGTTGGCTTATGAGTGGATGTTGTAATATGTGTTTACAATGGCTAGTCTCTGAGTACGGGGAGGGGTGGAGTCAGTGTACAGAATTTTATGTACAAGGCAGAGGAGGAGTAGGTTAGTCCTTTCTTTTACAAGGAGCCAGTTACTCAATTTAATGTAATATAATGGTGCTTATTATTAGAGTACACGAGTATGAACCTATACATCCTCTTAGAGACAGCTTGCAGATCCTTGGGGTTTTAAAAGATATATATGCAAGTATTGGTATGGTATATTTTAGCTGGCACTGGAAGATATTTTTACCAATAGCTGCCTTTCCCTCAGGGGTCAGGAAATGTGAGATTTTGTGACTTTCAAATAGGAGAGTGTTGATTTTTGCCTTATGGTTATTGATGTGAGGTACCATTGTTAGGGTGTGATCAAGTGTAACACCTTGTTACATCAAGGTGAAGACCCATTCTATAGGTTGTGTGTTATAGGCTGTGGAGAAAATAGAGCAGATAGCTTACTCAGCTGTTGTGGAATGCCAAAGCCATTACTTTTTTCTTTTGGCATTTTTGGTTAGTTGCTTGTTGGACAACCATGGTTGTAGCTTTTGGAGTGTGTTTTAAAACTCCTCCAGAATGGTGCTATAGTTGATGGAAAAGTAGTAGAACACAATGACTTCAGCATAGATGAGGATTTTAAGTCCATAGGTAATGGGTTTAGTGAAAATGCTGAACAGAATAGGAGCAAGGACTTTGCCTTGGAGAATGTCTGTGGTGATCAGTTGGGACATTGGTAGGGAGCTGTTATAGTAGACTGAGAAGGTTCCGTATTTGAGAAGCTGGAGAACCATTTCAGGTTAAAGGGAACACAGCTACAGTATGAAAAAGAGCTGAGCAGATGATTCTGTACTTACTGAGTCAGGGGCTTTGGACAGGTGAACAACCAGATCACCAGTAAGATTTCTTTTGTTTATGTTGTGAGTATTGGATCAGTGTGTGTGTAAAGCAGTTTAGTAAAACAGACTCCTCTCTTGGTTTTATGTTTCCTGACCTGTCTCTTATATCAACATTGTTGCTTCATTTGAGATTTTGCTTCAAAGTATGTTTTTCATGCACACATTGGATGTAAACCTTGCCGTGCTTACTGACAGATAAACTAACCACAGACCAAACAACTGAACAACTGAAAAAACACTAAGCACAGCTGAGAACCAGAATTTATTCCAAACACACTGAGTGTAAGCACTTTCGTCAAAAAGACTTCATCAGACATTTTAAAATACAACATGTGACCACTTAAATACTCTCTGCAAATGTTACATGATACAGAAAAAACACATGATAAAAAACATACTGAATATAATCAATAAAATACAGAGTACCAGATAAAAACTTTGTAGACAAAACATTTCAAATATAAGTACAAGACAACCATTAAACATGAGATTTGAAACATTATAAACATATAAATTATCTCATGTATGCTCTCATCTTGAGTGAACTAATGCTTATAACTTCATTTAATCCAGGTGGTACTGTGGCACTGAGAAAAATTTGCCACCATAACTCCCTTTCTTATAACTTAATAGACCAAGGGCCACCCCATACATGCTGTTACACCTGTTCTAAGACACAGAACCCAAAACTGTGGTTTTCTTTAGGAACAATATGTCTACAGAGCGCATTGGTAGATTTCAACTTCCTTATGTCATAACAATGCTCAAAAATCCATTGTATAGGTTTGTGCTCTGTCTTCCCCACATAAAATCCAGAACATACCTTACACATGACAATATATATCACCCCATTGGACTGACAATTAAAATCACCCCAACCCTAAGTTTGACATTATTAACCACAAACTCATCAGTTTCAAAAATCATGTAACAAAAGGAACGTGTCCTACATTTAGTCATTTTTCCATACTTCATTTGTGTCCCGTCAGCCATCCTATCAAAAAAATTCTTAAAAGATTTACCATGTTTATACATAAATTTGGGATGTGGACCAAACTTATCAATAACCTGCCCATGACCAGCCAACAGTTGCCAATTTTTAATAATGGTAGAGGCTATATGTTCACTATTGACATTAAATGTGGTGACTAAATGTGAACATGCCCTATCAGTCATACTGGCCAGTTGCCTATTAGAAGAACCAATTTCAGGTTCTGATAGTTCTCCAGGAAAACATCCAGAGAGGCCCACTATTGCCAACACATGAGATTGAATTTGGGAATGACCCAATGAGTGACAAACGTCCCAGATTGCCTTTTCCTAACCAGTTCATTTTTGATACTAACAACCAACCTCTCAGGATAGCCACATTTCAAAAACATAGAACACAAAATGTTACACTCATCAAGAAAATCACCCCAGTTGGAAGCCATCCTAGCTGCCCTGACCATCTGTCCCTTGATGACAGCCCGTTTTTGATGGTAAGGGTGATTACTAGCAAAATATACTAACCTATTAGAGTAGGTTGGCTTCCTATATATCCTTGAAGAGACAGCATGGGAATAGGGGTCGTTTTTAAGTAAAACATCAAGATAGCTGATAGAATCATTGCCAATGATGTGTGTAAAATTTTAAAAGGCAGTAGAATCATTGATGTAAGACATAAACTCATCAATCAATTAAACTGATCCAACCCATACCAAAAATAGATCATCCAGATATCTAATATATGTCTGTATGTATTACAAGAAGGGACATTCAAACACAAAATGTTGTTCCTATGCTGCCATCACAATATTTGCAAATAAGGGGCCACAAGGGGCACCCATAGCAACACCCGAAACCTGTTTAAAATATTGACCCTAAAATAATATATAATTGGTATCCAATACCAAACCCATGAGTGTTGTTAAAGTGTTGGTCAAGGACTGTTCCAACCTGAAATGAAATCTTAAATAATTCTCAAACCATTGAAGTCCAGTGACATGAGGAATACAACTAAAAAGATCCTTGACATCAGTGTTTAAAAAAACAAAATCTCAACTTAAATTAAGCTTGTTACACCTACATAAAAAATCCCATGAGTCCTTATGTAAATGGGGTATAGCCATGAAGTGAAGTTTCAATATGCAATCAATAAATTTTGCAGTACGATAAGTTTTGGAGTTGCCAGCATCCACAATAGGTCTAAGAGGTTGGTTGTGTACTTCTTTGTGTATTTTCGGAAGACCAAAAAAACTAGGTGTATGAGGTGTTTCATTGGACATAAACCTTTTTTGATCAGGTGTAATCTCACTTTGCATAAGCATATCATGTAAAAGTACATCAACACGATTATATGCTATATTGACTTCATTATTGGAAGATTCCACATATTCAGTACCACAAAAAATACACAAGACCTTTTGTTCATAATCTACTTGATCCATTACTACCAGCCCACCCCCCTTATCAGGCTGCATATCACGCAAGTTAGGGGTTGCAATAAATTCCTTCAAAAGAGCTCACGGAGTATATTCAAAATTATGGCTGCCAAAACTGACTCACTGAGTCTTGGCTACCTGTCTTACATCCAACTCACAAACGTGCTGAAATATATCTATAACTGGATGCAAATTCGGATTAGTAATACTCGGCACACACAACTGAAAACATTTAGACATTTGATCAGAACCTGCAAATAACAACTTAAAATTTAAATTCTGAGTAAACAGTTTCAACTCCAGAATTGTTTTGACAACATCCATGTGTCTGTCTGGAACAAAAGAGTAACCCTTACTAAATAAATCAGCATGATCTACCAAAAGTTCAATGGCACTATAATTATAAATAAAAAAAATCATCCATACTGTTAGGAATAATTTTGACAGTACCTAAAGGTGAAAAACCCTCAAAACATAATGTCAATTCTGCCTTGGCCTGAAGGAATAGTTCCTCTGTTGAAATCGTGGCCATTGGCCATTCTGATGAAAATTTTGGGTATCTTGTCTCTTATTCCACAGGCGTTCAGAATGCCTCAGTTCCACGTAATCCAAGGGGGCCTGTTCATCAAAAAAGTCTTTTTGTTCTTCACCATTGTATTGGGAAGAAGGGTCACCCCTGCTTCTCATCATGGAATACATCAAGTCTCTGTTGCCCACCCAGAGGTGCCAGGTAAGCCACACCCCTGACATATTCCGATTGGACTCTTTAGATTTTCCTGGTTTTACGTTGTAATATGGATGTGAAAGTATTATCCACATCTGAATAAATCTTGCAATATTTATTAATATGAGTATTGAATGCACAATGCTGGGAAGTATTGGTGTCCAAAACTTTAATACTTTGTTTCAAAACATCCATCTCATTATGATTGTGTTTGAACAGCAACTCCATGAGCTCAAAGCTGGTCTGGTCAAACATTGCCAACAAATCCTGATATAGATTTGAATGGTCCCCCAATCCCATTGGATATTTCCAGCACCGGAGAATCTTTGGCACTAATTTGAGCTTAATACACTCCAACAAATAAAAATGTTCTAATTGGAGCTTGTGATAATGTAGCAACTTTTGTTGAAAATCACTAAGTTGATTATCAATAGATACAGGCAACACTTCCAAAACTGCACCAAAGATAGCAGAAGTATTTAACTAACTGTCCAAATTGACAGTTGTAATACCATCACCAGGAGGGTTGAAATGATTACCTCGCATGTTTTGCTGTATAAATTTCTGCTGCCCAGGTGGTATCTCAGTACTGACTGATAACTGAGAACCCAAATTATTGTGTTCATCACCGGAACTATGAACAATGGCATGTCTCTCCTGAGTGAGCTGCTGTATAAGCAAAGTAAGATTATGCAGAGAGGATTGTACAGTGCTCACTTCCATAGCCAATGTCTGAAGAAGTCTTTTTGATGAAAGCACTTACACTCAGTGTGTTTGGAATAAATTCTGGTTCTCGGCTGTGCTTGGTGTTTTTTCAGTTGTTCACTTACTGACAGATATTTATTTCTAAGTGGATAAACTTAAGTCTGGTTGATGGTGCTCATGTGCTCAATATGAGAATGTTCTGTACCTCCACTTCTTTGTATTTAACTACTGTCTCACACATTTCATGTTTGCAGCTCTTATGGCTTTTCGATGTTTGTCATAAATCTATCAAATGTTACCCGCTTGTTGGTTTTCTCTTCTCTTCTTGTCTCATCTCTACTGTTCTCTACATTTCACAGAACTTCTAGAAGAATGAGCTATTGGAAGGAGATTCATTATCCGATCTTATACTGTCTAAAGTTTTAAACATTGCAAAGATTTTGTTTAGAATTATTATTACTGCATGCGATGACTTGGATGTAACAGACTGCAGAAACTGGAAATCTGAAAGCCTTGAATATCTGTCACTTATTACAACTAAATAATCTCTACTACAGAGGTCAATAAAAATCTCTGCTTAAATTAGATGATGATTCTTTTGAATACCTCAGGGATCTGAAAGGCTTCACTTTATTCTACTGTGTGTTGAGTAAAATGGTCTCACTTCCTTGTTATTATGAATATGTGAGGGTACGGACATGCATGTGGGGTCATGTCTGTATATGCTACATGTTATATGTTATATTTATATGCAAACTTGCAGTCCTATAAATGTTAACATGTTTTGCCAAAGCATGGAAAATTTTTCTTTCTTAATATCATAAAAATGTTCCAATATGATTTGCATATGAGTGGATTAATTTATAATTGTTTGAGTATTTTTATGTTGTGCATTTAGTTGTCTCTATGTTATATGACCTACCAAGGAATGGAATATGGTGAAGAAGTGCCTTGTGTGGCATGAAAGTGTGCTAAACTTTGTAATGAAGCTTGTTCTTTATGACAGTCTGTGGACAATATTCTTTTGCATTTTATTTGTTGTTTATCGGATTTGACTATTTGTTCGGCTATTGGTGCAAATCATTTTTTATTTAGTTTAATTGTCTTATTATTCTATGCAGCAATACATGACCAATGAGAGAGTTGTTGAGCTGGACTATATCATGTCCTTGACCAGAAGCCTACCTATAGCAACATCTATACAGATCTTTCAAAACATTGGCAGACACTGAACCTGGATTTGAGCTTCAGCTATATGCAGTTATTGATTGATTATGTTAATAGTGCAGAGAATACTCTGTTGAATGACTTTAATGTTTCACAAAGTGACATTTCTCTACATCAGTCTTTTGTCACATATAAACAGAAGAATGATGATATTCCAGACACTGTCTCAACTTCTGAGAGCAAATTACATACTACAAAACATAA
Organism: Protopterus annectens; assembly: GCF_019279795.1. Taxonomy (NCBI): domain Eukaryota; kingdom Metazoa; phylum Chordata; order Ceratodontiformes; family Protopteridae; genus Protopterus; species Protopterus annectens. The sequence continues at coordinate 94,742,393 of NC_056726.1, read as the reverse complement.
GTAATTGCAATGTGATATGATGAATTTTTACAAGGGCCATATTTTTTTCTTGGCCTAAACCTGCCAATGCTACATGTACCAGTTCTGCTAGACAGGTAACTGCAGAGGATAATATTAATTCTACAGATAACATCCAGGAGAATGCTCCAATTCCCTCAAGTGTGAATGGTAAGGTACCTATTCCTTTGGATTTTCTACTTCTGTCAGAGCTGGTATGTGTAGAAGGAAAGTCCAGATGGGAGATTTGTTGAAGATAGGCAAGGGAGGATGCAGGGGATGGCAAACTTCTGCACAGCGAATCAGGGACATGATAACATGCAGCATGATCTCAATCACTTGGTTTTTAATATACCATCCTTTTCTTTGATCCTCAACAGAAAGTATTGAATACAATTGTATCCCTTATTCCAGTGACTAAGGCCAATATTGTGGACTATTTGTGAGGAATGGCTCTTTAAAGTGTCTGTTTCATAATGAATCCACTCACACTCCTTTTAGAAAGCCTAGTGCCTTTGTACCTGTTCAACATCCTTTAACCCACAGTGTTTAACACTGAACTGCCAGATAATCATAAAGCCATTTGACAATGGCCAAACAATGCATGGAAAAGTGTGGACATACATCATAAATCTCAACAGTGGACAGTATTAGTACCTACCCTGTGTGATGTTGTAGACTCCACACCTTACTAATGTCTATCTCACAGACTAAGAAAGGGGCTAAGGCCTACATGAAGGCCTTAAATATTGCACTGTTGTGCCATGTCATTGGCTAATGAAAGTGCAACCCAGCTGTTCTGGATGCAATTAGCAAGTCTGAGCCATGGATTGGTGCACAGGC